>NC_057809.1:364858932-365072170 GCF_018294505.1 Triticum aestivum | reverse complement strand
GTGGGCCCCCTGTTGCTCCACCGACGTACTCCTTCCTCCTATATATACCTACGTACCCCCAAACGATCAGATACGGAGCCAAAACCCTAATTCCACCGCCGTAACTTTCTGTATCCACGAGATCCCATCTTGGGGCCTATTCCAAAGCCACGCCGGAGGGGGAATCCATCACGGAGGGCTTCTACATCAACACCATAGCCCCTCCTATCAAGTGTGAGTAGTTCACCTCAGACCTACGGGTCCATAGTTAGTAGCTATATGGCTTCTTCTCTCTTTTTGGATCTTGATACAATGTTCTCCGCCTCTCTTGTGGAGAACTATTCGATGTAATCTTCTTTTTGCGGTGTGTTTGTTGAGATCCATGAATCGTGGGTATATGATCAAGTCTATCTATGAACAATATTTGAATCTTCTCTGAATTCTTTTATGTATGATTGGTTATCTTTGCAAGTCTCTTCGAATTATCAGTTTGGTTTGGCCTACTAGATTGATCTTTCTTGCAATGGGAGAAGTGCTTAGCTTTGGGTTCAATCTTGCGGTATCCTTTCCGAGTGACAGTAGGGGCAGCAAGGCACGTATTGTATTGTTGCCATCGAGGATAACAAGATGGGGTTTTCATCATATTGCAAGAGTTCATCCCTCTACATCATGTCATCTTGCTTAAGGCGTTACTCTGTTTTCATTAACTTAATACTCTAGATGCATGCTGGATAACAGTCGATGAGTGGAGTAATAGTAGTAGATGCAGGCAGGAGTTGGTCTACTTGTCTCGGATGTGATGCCTATATACATGATCATACCTAGATATTCTCATAACTATGCTCAATTCTGTCAATTGCTCAACAGTAATTTGTTCACCCACCGTAGAATACTTATGCTCTCGAGAGAAGCCACTAGTGAAACCTATGGCCCCCGGGTCTATCTTCATCATATTAATCTCCCAACACTTAGTTATTTACTTTGCTTTTACTTTGCTTTTATTTTACTTTGCATCTTTATCATAAAAAATACCAAAAATATTGTCTTACCCTATCTATCAGATCTCACTCTCGTAAGTGGCCGTGTAGGGATTGAGAACCCCTTATCGCGTTGGTTGTGCGGATTTATTTGTTTTGTGCAGGTACGAGGGACTGGCGCGTAGCCACCTACTGGATTGATACCTTGGTTCTCAAAAACTAAGGGAAATACTTATGCTACTTTGCTGCATCATCCCTTCCTCTTCGGGGAAAACCAACGCAATGCTCAAGAGATAGCAAGAAGGATTTCTGGCGCCGTTGCCTGGGAGGTTCGCGCAAGTCAAGATTTGACTCCCGACAATGAGCCATTTCTGGCGCCATTGCCGAGGAGGTCTACGCAGAAGTTAATATACCAAGTACCCATCACATACCCTTATCTCCCGCATTATATTATTTTCCATTTGCCTCTCGTTTTCCTCTCCCCCACTTCACCCTTGCCGTTTTATTCGCCCTCTCTCTCTATCCTCCCTCTCTTTCTCTATCTGCCTCTTTTTGCCTGCATGCTTTTTGTTTACTTGTGTGTCAGTTTGTTTGCTTGTCGTTATGGCTAGTCCCTTATCTTCTCCGTTGTCTCCTGAGAATGAAATTCTAAATTTTAAGCAAAGGGAGGGGGAAAATCTAAAAGACGCTTGGTATAGAATTTGCAATGCTCAAAATAGATCTACCGGGAAGCAATCTACTTTTGTCCTTCTTCACAATTTTTATGTAGGCGTTACTCCTTGGCACAGATATGTCCTTGATACTATTACTGGAGGGAACTTCTTGGGTAGCCATACTTTTGATTCTTATAATTCTATGATAGATTTGTTTGGCTCACCCCCTCTTTTGGTTAATGGAACTATATTAACTTTGAAGCATGTAATGCAAGGACTTGAAATTATTGAAAATAAGGTTGCTACCATAGAGATAATTGAAATTTTGGATAAAAAGATCCACAACCGAATCTCTCAATATGGATCTAAAGTAGGAGTCACTTTGAAAAATATTACAGAGAAGGAACCCATAGTTAATGAGAAAATAAATCACGATTCCACTAGAATCGGTAAAATTGAGGATATTATTACCAACTTGGGAACCACTTTTTCTTCCATAAAGAATACTCCAAGTCCTTCCACTAAAATTGCCAAGTTTATGTATGTTCCTAAAAATAAGGGAGAATCCTCTAGTAAGGAAACTTCGGATCTCAAATCTATAAGTATTCATCCCAATCTTTTTGCTATCATTCAGGAACCATTTGTTACAAATGATTTTTTCGATCTTGTGCCTAAAAATTTGATAATCAATAAAAAGAAAGAAATTCCTAAAGATGGTAGATGCCTCATTGAAGAATTGCCAACCAAAGATGGCAACACCTAGATCTATCCTTGCTTGTTATGCCTAGCTAGGGGCGTTAAACGATAGCGCTTGTTGGGAGGCAACCCAATTTTATTTTATTACTTTATTTTTGTTCCTATTTAGTAATAAATAATTTATCTAGACTCTGTTTTGGTTGTGTTTTTTGTGTTTAATTAGTGTTTGTGCCAAGTAGAACCGTTGGGAAGACTTGGGGAAAGTCTTGTTACACTTGCTGTAAAAAACAGAAACTTTAGCGCTCACGAGAACTGCTACCATTTTTATTTGGAAAGTTATATTTATTTAATTATTTTTGCATATTATTAATAGATAAATTCCTCACGTCCCACAATTTATTTTAGAATTTGTGGGGTTCCAGATCTTCCGCTAGCTACAGATTACTACAGACTGTTCTGTTTTTGACAGATTCTGTTTTTCGTGTGTTGTTTGCTTATTTTGATGAATCTATGGGTAGTAAAATAGTTTATAAACCATAGAGAAGTTGTAATACAGTAGGTTTAACACCAATATAAATAAAGAATGAGTTCATTACCGTACCTTCAAGCGGTCTTTTGTTTTCTTTCGCTAACGGAGCTCACGAGATTTTCTACTTTGAGTTTTGTGTTGTGAAGTTTTCATGTTTTAGGTAAAGATTTGATGGATTATGGAACAAGGAGTGGCAAGAGACTAAGCTTGGGGATGCCCATGGCACCCCCAAGATAATCTAAGGACACCTAAAAGCTAAAGCTTGGGGATGGCCCGGAAGGCATCCCCTCTTTCGTCTACTTCTATCGGTAACTTTACTTGGAGCTATATTTTTATTCGCCACATGATATGTGTTTTGCTTGGAGCGTCTTGTATGATTTGAGTCTTTACTTTTTAGTTTACCACAAACATCCTTGCTGTACACACCTGTTGATAGAGCCATACATGATTTGGAATTTGCAAGAATACTCTATGTGCTTCGCTTATATCTTTTGAGTTATATAGTTTTGCTCTAGTACTTCACTTATATATTTTAGAGCACGGTGGTGGATTTGTTTTATAGAAACTATTGATCTCTCATGCTTCACTTAGATTATTTTGAGAGTATTAAATAGCATGGTAATTTGCTTAAAATCCTAATATGCTAGGTATTCAAGATTAGTAAAATTTTCTTATGAATGTTTTGAATACTAAGAGAAGTTTGATGCTTGATGATTCTTTTGAGATATGGAGGTAATAATATCAAAGTCCTGCTAGTTGAGTAGTTGTGAAATTGAGAAATGATTGTGTTGAAGTTTGCAAGTCCCGTAGCATGCACGTATGGTAAATGTTATGTAACAAATTTGAAACATGATGTGTTATTTGATTGTCCTCCTTATGAGTGGCGGTCGGGGATGAGCGATGGTCTTTTCCTACCAATCTATCCCCCTAGGAGCATGCGCGTAGTGCCGAGGTTTTTGATGAATTGTAGATTTTTTCAATAAGTATGTGAGTTCTTTATGACTAATGCCGAGTCCATGGATTATACGCACTCTCACCCTTCCATACTTGCTAGCCTCTCCGGTACCGTGCATTGCCCTTTCTCACATTGAGAGTTGGCGCAAACTTCGCCGGTGCATCCAAACCCCATGATGTGATACGCTCTTTCACACATAAACCTCCTTATATCTTCCTCAAAACAGCCACCATACCTACCTATTATGCCATTTCCATAGCCATTCCGAGATATATTGCGATGCAACTTTCCACCATTCCGTTTATCATGACACATTCATTATTGTCATATTGCTTAGCATGATCATGTAGTTGACATAGTATTTGTGGCAAAGCCACCATTCATAATTCTTTCATACATGTCACTCTTGGTCCATTGCATATCCCGGTACACCGCCGGAGGAATTCATGTAGAGTCATCTTTTGTTCTAGTATCGAGTTGTAATCATTGAGTTGTAAATAAATAGAAGTGTGATGATCATCATTTTCTAGAGCATTGTCCCAAGTGAGGAATTATAAAAAAAGAGAAAGGCCATAAAAAAAGAGAAGGACCAAAAAAAAGAGAAAGGCCATAAAAAAAGAAGGCCCAAAAAATGAGAGAAAAAGAGAGAAGGGACAATGTTACTATCCTTTGCCACACTTGTGCTTCAAAGTAGCACCATATTCTTCATGATACGGAGTATCTTGTTTTGTCACTTTCATATACTAGTGGGAATTTTCATTATATAACTTGGCTTGTATATTCCAACAATGGGCCTCCTCAAGTGCCCTAGGTCTTCGTGAGCAAGAAAGTTGGATGCACACCCACTTAGTTTAGCTTTCATACATTAATAGCTCTAGTGCATCCGTTGCATGGCAATCCATACTCCTTGCATTAACATCAATCGGTGGGAATCTCCATAGCCCATTGATTATCCTCGTTGATGTGAGACTTTCTCCTGTTTGTCTTCTCCACAGAACCCCCTCATTATATTCTATTCCACCCATAGTGCTATGTCCATGGCTCGCACTCATATATTGCGTGAAAGTTTCTAGGTTTGAGATTACTAAAGTATGAAACAATTGCTTGGCTTGTCATCTTGGGGCTGTTCCGGAGCTCCGTCGGAGGGGGCATCGATCATAGAGGGCTTCTACATCAACACCATAGCCCCTCCGATGAAGTGTGAGTAGTTCACCTCAGACCTACGGGTCCATAGTTAGTAGCTAGATGGCTTCTTCTCTCTTTTTGGATCTCAATACAATGTTCTCCCCCTCTCTTGTGGAGAACTATTCAATGTAATCCTCTTTTTGCGGTGTGTTTGTTGAGACCAATGAATTGTGGGTTTATGATCGAGTCTATCTATGAACAATATTTGAATCTTCTCTGAACTCTTTTATGTATGATTGGTTATCTTTGCAAGTCTCTTAGAATTATCAGTTTGGTTTGGCCTACTAGATTGATCTTTCTTGCAATGGGAGAAGTGCTTAGCTTTCGGTTCAATCTTGCGGTGTCCTTTCCTAGTGATAGTAGGGGCAGCAAGGCACGTATTGTATTGTTGCCATCGAGGATAACAAGATGGGGTTTTCATCATATTGCATTAGTTTATCCCTCTACCTCATGTCATCTTGCTTAAGGCGTTACTCTGTTTTCATTAACTTAATACTATAGATGCATGCTGGATATCGGTCGATGAGTAGAGTAATAGTAGTAGATGCAGGCAGGAGTTGGTCTACTTGTCTCGGACGTGATGCCTATATAGATGATAATACCTAGATATTCTCATAACTATGCTCAATTCTGTCAATTGCACAACAGTAATTTGTTCACCCACCGTAGAATACTTATGCTCTTGAGAGAAGCCACTAGTGAAACATATGGCCCCCGAGTCTATCTTCATCATATTAATCTCTCAATACTTAGTTATTTCCTTTGCTTTTACTTTGCTTTTATTTTACTTTGCATCTTTATCCTAAAAAATACCAAAAATATTATCTTATCATATCTATCAGATCTCACTCTCGTAAGTGGCCGTGTAGGGATTGACAACCCCTTATCGCGTTGGTTGCGAGGATTTATTTGTTTTGTATAGGTACGAGGGACTGGCGTGTAGCCTCCTACTGGATTGATACCATGGTTCTCAAAAACTGAGGGAAATACTTACGCTACTTTGCTGCATCATCCCTTCCTCTTCGGGGATAACCAACGCAGTGCTCAAGAGGTTGCAAGGCGCAGCTTCCCATCCAGGCGAGGATGTCGGGCTGCACGTTTGCATCGACATTCCAGGGCTCAACAGGGCCGCTTCTTAGGAGCTTTGCTGGCCTTCGTGCATGGGACGCTGCGAGGGCCCACCGCACAGCTACATTCGCATGCCCTTCGGCCTGCCGAGTGTGTCGTCCGCCTACCATCGCAACTTGCGGTGCATCCTAGCGGCTCAGGAGGCCAGGCACCACACCGTCCTGACGGAGACGGAGATGGTCCTCAAGGAACCACCTGAGCCCCCAGAGCCTCTTGAGGCTCAGGGCCCCGGTGGCTCGTGAGGAGCAACCCCTTCGCTGCGCACCTTCAGCTGCCCCAACTCTCCTTCGTCAACATAACCAGGTGACATTTTCCAAGTTCATTTAGCTGGGAGCGCCCGTCGGGCTACATCATTCCCAGGCCGCGTGGGTCCGTCCTTGTGTCATGTATCCCTTTTTATGTCTTTAGCTTACCTTGTTGGGAGCGCCCCTCGTGCTGCATCATCCCCAAGCCGCTCGGGCCTGACCCAGTGGCACGTATCTCCCATGCACTTACTTAAGCCTGCTACTCTCATGTTTAATCTACCTATGATTACTACTTGTTTGATCGCAAACCCATCATGGGGACCGTGCGCCGACCGTCTTTCTTCAGGACCCTTCGCATGAGTAAGTTGAGCACGACGTCTGTGCTCAGGCTCGTCCCTGTAGTGTCAATAAATCCAACGGCTGAGCTTTGTCTTGTGGGTGACCCCGTTTACGTCACCTCCTGGGGCCGTTGGTGATTGGCTTTCTCACGCAATAACCTCAGGAGATTCGTTCGGCGCAGGGTGTCTGACCACCTCGCAGGACCAACACAACGAACAAGAACCAAGACCAGGCGCAACCTGCCTTGGGGTAGGGCCTCGTGAGTCCCGCGCTGGCTCATGAGTGCCCAGATACACCTCGTCTAGCCCTGCCGTGCAAGCCACGTGTCAGGGGTGGCTGTACATGCCCCAGGGGCTCTCCGCAGAGGGAGCCCCCCTCGCACGCACAAGTGGAAGCACCATGCTCCGTGCTGGCCATCAACACCGCCGAGGAGCGGCAATGCCCGTTCACAAGGGGAAGCACTATGCTCCGCGCTGGTGATAAACAACTGAGGGCGGCTTCACGGTCGTGCCAACCTCAGGGACCCCTAGAGCTCAGTGTCCGGCCTCACCACAACGCCTCCCCTCGGGAGAGCAGCGCGAGGGGGCTGGGCACGGGGGCTGCGCTCGGATCACGCCCAAGCGTACGCCACCCAACCAGGTCTCCCGGACCTGGGGGCTGCACTCGGGTCACGCCCAAGCACACACCACCCAACCAGGTCTCCCGGACCTGGTCGTCGCATGCCCCTCCCGAGCCGAGTCTCGGCGAGGGCAAAGGTATAGAGATTGTTTGCATGTCAAGGGGGACTCCTAATCATCGCGACACAGGAGCCTAACTGGTCACGTAGCCCCTCACTCCTTGGTCCGTCCTGGTATCCGGTCGGCCCAACGACGGTTGAGGTATGCGCGAGGCTGGGCTCTACCGACGTAGAACATTAACCTATCCTCGCGTACTCTCCCTGTAAGTTGTTTGCGCGTAAAGGGGGACTCCTGAGCATCGTGACTCAGGAGCCTAACTGGTCACGTAGCCCCTCACCCCTTGGTCCGTCCTGGTCTCCAGTCGGCCCAACGACCCTGAGGTATGCACGGGGCCAGGCTCTGCCGACCCAGAACACAAAGCAAATAGGAAGAAAACCGCAAAATCTTGAAGCAAATATTACAATACATATTGTCCTCACAATATCAAATGAACGTTTTAACGCCTCCACGAGACCTAATGCGTATTGTAGGAATGAAATAGGAAAGCAGCTGCAGGTCACCCCTGGACACCTCCATCGCCTACAGAAGGTGCTCCTCCCTTGGTAGCGTCGTGTTCGCTTGCACCGCCAGCTGCAGGATCGGTGGCATCGCCGGTCGAGGGCGTGAGGACGAAGCCGCAGAACTTCTTCAGCAGGGCCTCCACCTGACCTTTCACGGCTGCAGCAGCGGCCGTACAATGTTCATAAGCTATAGGCTCCAGTAGCTCGTCGAGACGAGCATTGGGGTCATGAAGGTACAGATGGCTGAAGACATGCATCAGCGTAGCTGAAGAAAGGACAAGAGCCTCAGCCTCAGCCATGGGACCGATGGCCTCCACGACATCCTCAAGCGCCTTCACCAAGTGGGGAAGCAGCTGAGCAGGGCCATCCTCGTCGGTGGTCAACGGCTTCTCCAGGCCCTTCTCATACAGTGACTTCAGCGCCACGCTGGACCTCTTCTCAAGAAGCGAGAAGGCCACACGGTCTTCGGCCAGGACCTTCGCCTTGGCGTCAAGATCGGCCTCCCTCGCCTTCACCTTCTGCTCCAGCTCCTCCAGTCGGCTGCGCTCCGCGGCCTGCGCCTTCGGCAGCTTCCCCAGCTCAGAATCGCGGCCCTTGATGGCGTCCTCCCGAGCCTTCATCTCCTCCTCCTTCGCTTTGCCGTCACGTGCTTCTTTTGTGCGCTCGTCGCGCAGGCTCTTTAGCTCATCCTCCAGCTTTCGGCAGCGGTTGCGGGCGGCCTCGGCGTCCTTCAGCGCCACCTCGCGATCGGCCGCAGCTCTGGCAGCAGCCTGCTTCTCCTTCTCGGAGGCCGCCACGGCCTGGCTCAGCGATGCTCATACTGCCGAGTCAGAGTGAAGCCAGCCTGAAGCTAGCTGCAAGCACCCGGCCACTAGGTGCGTGCCCATGCCTAGGAGGTCTTCCCACAGCTTGGCCACCCCGAGAAGACATGCTCCAAGACCGCGGAAGGAGAAAAAGAATTTGGGGCCATAGGTGCAGCAGGAGGAGGAGGCGATGTCGTTACCAGAGCCTGGAAGATCGAGGGCTCTAGAGCCCTTGGGACCTCATCAGCAGAGCCGGGTGCCGGCACTTCCGGAGCCAGCGGGGCCACGGGGGCTGATTCATCCCGCCGATGCTCCTCTTGGCCTCGCGAGGGCGACCAGGCTGGGGAGGTGCGGGTGTTGTCGCCTCTCTTCTCCGCAGAGGGGGCACGGCCGCGGCATCCTCCTTCCTCTTCTTCGCTGAAGACACCGGCCTGATCAACCATGGGCGAATGTCAGAAAATAGCGAGTACAAGCAGGAACTAGATGAAGCTCGAAGCACTTACTGATCCACTGCGACATAGTCCACCTTTCGCTTGGGGAGCTTAAAACCCGAAAGCGTCGGGGCCTGAGGAGTGGGCACACGGGCTCTGGGGCAGAAGACAGTGCAGCAGTTGGGCCGGAGCCGGCCCCAGGCGGTGCCATGTCGGAGGCATCATCTCGAGAGACCAGCGACGATCCACCCCTTGTCGGGATGAGGGGCAGCTCCCTCTCCTCCTGGCGGGCGTCGACCTCGGCGTTGTGTGGCAGAGCGCGGAGGATGCCGGCCTTGCTCAAGGGGGAGTTCTCCCCCATCTCCTCGGGGGTCTCCTCCGAGTCCTCCTCCCCCTCTTCCTCCCCGCGGGACTTGTCAGAAGACACCTCCACCGGCTTCGGCATTGCAGAGGCCCCAGCGAGCGCCGGCGGCACGAGCCCGTGCGCATCAAAGGTAGGCCTAGAGGCAACGAATTGCTCCCAGTCCTTGCGATGGAACAAAGGAACAAAGGCGCTCGGCGGGTACTCTTGGTTATCCCCAACCAAGAGGCGCAGAACTGTAGTCAGCTTGTCATCAGGGAAGGCCACAGGCTCTGACGAATCTTTGTCTTCTTCATCTCCAAGCTTCCACAAAGGGCGCGCGCGCGCCTAAAGTGGAGCAACGCGCAGCGTCAAAAATTCCTTCGGGAGCATGGCCCCCGTCACCTTGTCCGCCTTCGCATTGCCCGACTTCAAATTGATCTTCATCTGCTCCAACACTGACGACGCCCACTCGTCGGTGAGCTCTACATGAGACCACCCCTTGTCAGGCTGGGGCGCCTTCGTCGGCAGTTCCAAGCGTGGATGGACGCACTTGGCACTCATCATGACCCATTTGGCCCTGATGTTGTCAACCCTCTTCCCGGTGTTCGAGATTGAGTTGGCCTGGCCGGCCGTGATGAAGTTGGCACACCTGGAGATATGGCCGCCGGTGAGGCGGAGGAAGAAGAAGTGGAGCAACAGTGCCATGGATGGCATCACGCCCAGGTACGCCTCGCAATAGTAGGTGAAGATAGACAAGACAAGAATGGAGTTGGGATGGAGATGCAGCGCCTGCAGCCCGAAGTGGTCGAGGACCTTCAAAAAGAAAGCAGAAAAGGGGGAACCAACCCGGGGGCAATGCTGCTCGTGAAGAAAGGGAAGAAGGTGCTTCCCTCAGGCTCTGGCTCATCGGAGGCAAGCCGGAGCTCCGTCTTCCCCCTCTCGTTGCTCTCCCACGCTGCCAGCAAGTGCGTGGTGGCTAGGTTCTTCTCCGTGATGTTGGGCGCATCGAGGGCTGGCTCGAACCAAGCCGGTGCCGAGGAGGACTTGACCTTGCGCAGTTCCATTGGTCGCAGATGCGAAGTGAGGTTGGAGCGGATCTAGGGGTTTCGGCTGCAAGGAGCGAGAAAGGGGATGTGGAGCAAGGCGAGGAAGAAGCAATGAGGGCAAGCACTGTCTGCGCCAACCTGTTTGTCAAGAAGGGCAGCTGCCGAGGCAGTGTGGGAAAGCGGAGACGCCCACGTCCAATCAACCGCCACGCGTCAACCGAGGCCGCAGGCTTTTGGGCCCCGCGGCGCTCCGTGCTTGACCTTTGGCTTTGCCTCAGAGCCAAGCCCGAGCGTGCATTGAGCCCGGGGGCTACTATTGGCGTTCTAGGAATGGGGGTCCCCAGACTTTCCTGCCTGCGGCCCACCGCATGGCTGAGCTAGCAGGTCTGTACGGCCCATCTTCATCGACGAGGTATTCAAGACCCTCACGAGGGGCCTAGCCTCATGAGGCGGGCGACGCAAGACCTCCTCAGGAGCGGCCTTGCCAGGCAGGCTCACGAGGGGCGGAGAGATCAAGGCAAGGCAAACCTCGCGAGGTCCTCGTGACGTGAGCCGTGACGATCGAGACCAGGCGGGCGCTAGGCGGGCGCCAGTGTGTGTAGTGTCGTTGCTTCCTCTTTGGTGCCAAGGGGGCAAGCGCAGGCACGGAGTACCGAGGCATTAAGCAAAGGTTTCCATATCGGTGCAACGAGACCAAGACCAGCAGGACGGCAAGACGGAGGTCACTGTGGAGCCCAAGACGGCGTCACCACTAGAGCCTTTTGCAGGCGAAGACTACTTTTGTCAGGATAAGCTGTAGTAGTTGTCCCCTTTCAAATTTGCCGTTGTTGGCTCCCTTCCCGCTCAATATTTGGGGAGAGGACCAGGGCCTATATAAGTAGAACTAGCCACCATAGTAAGGCAAAACAAAAAGGGAGCACAAAAAGAGGAGAAGAGAGGACGGATTCAGAGACGAAAAGGGGAGGGGGAGAACTCATTCAGAGGCATCTCACCCACACAAGTTTGCCAAGCACAAGGACACATCAACCTCAGGAGGCTGTTCTTCCCCTTGTACTGTTCATCATCATCCCAAGAGGAAATCCACCACTAGAGTATGGTATTACACCACAACGGTGACCCGAACTAGTATAAATCTTGTGTCTTTGTCTTGTGAGTTCATCGAGTTCATCCGCGAGATCTTAGAGAGCTAGGGCATGGATCGATAGAGAGAAAACCTTCGTGCGCACCCCAGTGTTCGAACCTCGAGGGTTTTGCCGGAACCCTTGATCAGACATCGGTGGCGACTGCAGTGTCGGTGGCAGCCTAACTGGTATCAGCCTCGCGCGGTGAGGAGGAGGAGGGAGAAGGAGCGGCCATGAAGCTCTAATTACCAAACTGAACAGTGAATCACGCATCTCATTCCATATCGGTTACACGTAGATATACAACGGGAGCCACACATGCAGGGCACGTCCCGGGTGATGGTGTTAGACTAGGAAAGTTCCTACAGACTAGAGATACTACTTACAACAGATATAATGGATAACCATTAACATTTGTGTACATCATACGTGAAAGTTCAACACCGTGATCGCTGCATTGCTCCCTCATCGCGTTCCCGTACCCTCCCGTGCCTGCAGTCCGTCGCCAGGGCATCGGCCGCCGGCTTGGCATCATCGTCCCCTCCTATATATAGCCCCTCTCCGCGGCTCCCGAGCACCTCATCCGCTCCATCCCACTCCTAGCTCTCTCCCCAGCCACCTAACTGAGCTCCAAGAGCTCTCCTCGCCCTCCAATGCCGCCACGACCGCCGGCCTCCTCTGCCATAATTTGGCCGGGCCAAGCCATGTCCCTCCGTTCCACCACCACCACCACCAGCATCTACCACCTCACTAGATCCTCCTCGTGACTTGCCTCCCTCCCCGTGGCCGTAGCATCGCGGTCGACCCCGCCGTAGTTGCTTTCCGCCGCAGCTGAGGCCATGCCCGCTCTCGAGGTCTCCGTCGAGCGTGCTAGCTCCAGGGAGGTGCACCTCGTTTCCCTGCACCTGTCGATAGGCCGGGCACCGCCTGCGGTGACCCGTGCTGTCGGCCAGCACCGTCGAGGACGGCTCTATCCCTGGCCAAGCGCGAGTGGGGGCAGAAGATGATGGCCTGGTCGGGTGGGCCCCATCTCACCCCGGTTCCCACCGGTCAGCCTAACAAGGGTGTTGATCCTAGGCTAAGGATGGCAATTTTATCCATGGACATGGATACCCATGGATATCCAACCCTAATGGATAGGGTTTGGATATGCTTTTGTGCCCATGGGCAGCGGCCAAACCCGACCCAATTACTCATGGATAGGGTGTGGACATAATCTTGTACCCATGGATATATCCAAACCCGACCCGATCGTCTGACTTAACGAGCAATATTCTGCTACCCCTACCCCATAGTTACATGTCCCACTATAATTTTATCCTTTATCTAAAACATCCAAAAGAAATTACACAATCCCCACCATAACATACTCCAACGCACCTTCTCATCCTATTATCTACACTAATTAAATGACGTGTCGTTGAGAATCGGTGCCATCTCCTTGAGTTACTCCTCTCATAGCCCTAGAGGTGGCCGCCGCTGCCAGCCGCTACCCCCACGTAAGGTGGATCGCTGTAGCAACCACTACTGGTCTGTGACAACCAAGCTCCATATCCCCTTGACCCCTCCATCTTCGCTTTTCCACACACGCATTGATGCATGGCCGCATCAGTGGGACAATGCAAGGGCTATGACTGCACGACAGGGAGTGAGCACGCCAATGCAGAGTGCACATTGTGCAATGAGTTATGTCTTATGTATAGGTCTTGAGAGGACGCGATGGATACCGAATGGGTATGGATATCCAATGGATTTGGACATGGTCACAATTTTTTGCCCATGGATTTTTTCATGGATGGGTTGGGACTGCCTTCATGGATATGGATATGGATTTGATATTGTTCAACCCGATCCAAACCCGACCCATTGCCATCCTTACCCTAGGCCCATGCAGATTAAGTGGAGGCGTACTATGGTTTTACGTGTTCGGTAAGTGAAAACGTATTCTGCTGCTGTTTTGAGCTGGAATGCGCTTTCTATGACCCGGATATGTATTTTCCAAAAATACGCTTTCTGCTTATCCTTGCCGGCCGAAGTGGTTATATTGTGAACATTCACTGTTTAGCCCCTTTTTTGCCGAAAAAGTGAACGACCACAACTTTCTACTCGTAAGTCCGATTCAGGTGATTCCAAAGCCTACTTCTTCGTATCGTTGAGCCCGTTCTGTTGGTGTCACTTTCATTATGTTTTGACATACTAAAAATGACCTTGATGCCCTTGCCCCTAATCAGCCACCTTTGAGAGAGAACCCTTTCCGGTGATTCTTTCCACGATCTATCCGCACTTCTTCCTCGTGGTTTCTTCATCCCTAGGCAAGCCACAACAACCACTTGCATGAGTGCATGCAGTAGCCATGATTTTCTACTTGAATATTTAATAAGTGCTTGTTTGTCTGCAACTACTATCGTTGTTTCGGTAATGCTTATGGATCTGTGTTTATCTTCATGCTATGTTCATATGCACTTGGTTACCATGTATTCTTGCTAATATTACTTTGCATGACATGCTTGGTAGTAGTACATGTTGGTGTTGGTTATGTTTTTCGGTGCATGACTACCGTATGTTATCGAGTACCGTCGTTTACATGTTCCTTTGCCTTTAGTTGCTTAATGCTTGCATGGTAGTACTATCGTTATGATCCTTGCATGGTATTTATTGTTGATACTAGTGGTCATGTTATGCTAGAGTAGTGTTTTACTTGTGATGTTCATGCTCGTCAGTATTCCATGCTCATTTGGATATATGAATTATTGTTGTTGATATGCTTGATTATTATGTTGCACCCCCATGCTTACGTTGATATCATGCCCATGCATTGTAGTTGCATCGTGTTATTTTATTATGGCTCAGCTTATTGCATTCAAGTTTAAGCGCATAGTAATGAACTTGAACAAATGTTGGCTGAGTCATGGTGCCACCAAACCGAGCTAACCAGTGTAGCCACACTTGCCTTATGGGGGTCCTAACTAGGTCTATTGTCATGCCTCTCGCCGGTGCCTCCAACGAGGGAAGGTTATGCGCGGGTGCTACCTTGGCTGGGTAGGACGACATAAGCCTTGTGTGCCCATGGTTGGTTTTGAGCTCATGTCCCCGTTTGGGATCATTTATTGTTTTTCCACAATGGTGGCCAGTGGATGTCTTTGGTAGATATCGGGGCCACCCATGTCTTAGACCAGGGGGGAGTTGGCCGGAGTGGCCGGGAGAGTGTCATGGCAGTAGAATAGTTTTGTCGAAACACCGTCGGTCCACACGAATGGGAGTGCGAGGCCATGGGTTCCGTGGTGTGGGTACAATGTACGAACCTCTACAGAGTGTGTGTTAAATCTATCGATAGCCGTGCCCATGGATAATGGCCCGGTTCGTAGTCGGTCACACTATGGGTCAACAGTAATAATAATAATGTGCTTAATAACAATCCCAGTTCGATGATGAGAAATAGTTTAGTTGTGATCGACAGAGGATCACAAAGGTATCATGGATACAGAAGATTGGTTGATCTTTATGTGATCGTGAGAGGATCACCGTGGTATCGTGGATACCGAGTTGTTTGATATTTGTGGTGTTATGCAAGAATCACGGGTAAAGGTCAAGCTCCTTGTGGTCATGTAATGATTACTACGGTATTGCAATACCAAGCTTGATTGGATGCTGAGATGATCGTGTGATGTCCGTGATGGTAAGCTCATGCATGTGATGGTTACGAGGTAACCCGAGCAGAGTAAGTTGGTGCATGATAGCTTCATCATGTTACATGTTAGGATCATCATGTTCATATGTTCGTGCCATGCTCGTATTGTTGTATCAGTATCATGTTGTTCTGATAGTATCGTGTTCATCATTGCTAAGTAACCTGTAATTGCCATGTTGTTGTCTGTCTTGATTGCTCTTGGTTGTTGTGAGCTTGCAAGTACATTCAATGTACTGACCTGGTGTGTCATGCTAGTTTGCAGGTCATGCCTGATTTGATTGCATGTTTGCCATGGATTCCTTGTTTGCGAGCTAGGATAAGCGTTCCAGCCAGAGTCCCCGCGGAGTGGAGTTCATCAGCCTCGTCGTTGTTCCGCTGCTAGAGTTATTCCGCTGCTTCGTGTTGTTCTGCTGCTTGCATGGAGCAACCGTGGTAGGCGTACTGTAGCCGTGCCGATGTAATCCCCTTGTACCCATATAGCTTGTAATAAAGAGCTGATTTGTTCTATGCTAAGTAGTGTCGTATTCTAGAAGGCTTTTCCTCGATCTCTAGGCTGCAATACGGGGCGTTCCAGTTTCTCTGAGCTGAGATGCCACAGGCTTGGTATCAGAGCAAGTCTGGCTGTAGGACGTCCTACCCCGCGCAAGCGTTAGAGGCCAGTAGTATCGAGCCCTGTTGGTTTGTTGCATTTTTTTGTTGCATAGCATGCATATAGATTAGTATCTGGTCACTGATAGAAATCTTGTGAGTGTAGGTGGTATTGGTTTCGATCGACTGCCTGCACCCTCCTTTGCATACCCACTCTTTGGTGTTTGGCGTCACCTCTGTCCCAGCAAAGTGGTGCCCTGGTACCAAGAGTTCTAGACACCGTTTGCAGGAGTTATGCTCAGGGACCGCGTCTACATGTTTCCCGCCGCTCACTCTTATTGTTTTGGTGAAAGACTTGTCTCTATACCGAATCGCACCCTGCATCTCGACACTTTGGCAACCCTTACTGATCTATGTTATCAGAAAAGGGCAATATGTAACACTCTAGATGTAGAACTTCCATATTTGGCAATATATTCATGTTGATCTCCATCCAATTCCATTTGGGGTTCCATCTTTTGGGCTCATCTTGTTTTGTTATGTTGTTCTACTCATTGCATTGCCATGCTTACCTTGTCATATTGCATTTGTGCTTGTGTCTATTTGCATTCTCATAATCATCATGTGCATTGTCATATTCATGCATGTTGTATTGTTGCATGCTCCATGTGTGGTTCTTGCACCATCACTCCTCCTTCCTTCCCTTTCTTCCTTTTCTGCAAGTGCCATTTTTCCCTTCTCCATTAATGTCCAACTTTTCCCCAATATTCTAGCACTATGCCGAAGACCTCTGTGCCAAATTTCAGCTTGATCTAAGTTGTTTTGGTCAGGTTCAAAAATGACCCAAGTCTGAACTAAAATCAAACTTGCATTATTTTTCTACCTCTAAAAATGCCTGGGACAATTTTATAAAATAGAGAATAATTTCAGGATCATGGAAATATTTTTGTATTTCTCTAACTCCTCTCCTAGCCGCCTGGACTTTTCCTTTAATTGCACCTGTTTATCTAAATAAACAGAATTAGTAAAAGAGGAAAAGCTTACCTGGGCCGGCCTCACATCGCAGCAGCCACCGCAGGTGAGAAAGCGCAGCCCACCTGGCGCCCGCGTGAGCCCTCCTTCCTCCCTTTCCCACCCAGGTGTGCACACACCCCCACTAGCCGCCTGCACGTCGCCCCACAGGTCTCACTGGTTGGCGACCGTGCCCACGCCCACACCCACCTTTTCGTCCTCCTCACGTTGTCACCATGGGGACCGCGAGCCCGAGCGCACCGTCGCGCCGTCCCATCGCCCTAGCCCCTTTTAAACACCCTCTCCATGTCTCCCAGCCTCTCTAGGGTTCTCTCTTCCCTCTCGCCGCCATCGCCAGGTGAGGGAGCCAACAGATCCACCGCTAGGACTCCGTCCCGAACGCATCTGAGAGCACGACCTTGTCGCCGTCATGCTCACCGTCATCCTCGGCGTCGCCAACCGTGTCTGTTGTCTTCCCCGATGCCGACTACATCCCCAGCATCGACTACGTGGAGCCGAGGGCCTCGTCCACGTCGTCTTCTTCCTCATCTTCAACTCCGGCCGCCGCAAGTGTTCGATAGCCGTCACCGCCGTCTCCGACCTCCCCTTATGTAACCAAGCACACCACCGTGTTTGTGGCGAGCACGCGCTCCTGCCCGACCTCTTTTCCCCTCTATTTACACGCTCTATCGAGGGTTGCCACAAGCACTCGAACGCGCCGCCGTCAGGCCTCATCTCCGGCGAGTGCCCCGACCTCCTTAGCGCTTCCTCGCTTGTCTGTCACGATAGATGTGCCATGTAGTCCGGTTCCACATGTTCAACTGCTCGCATAGTCCTCTGCCTCGCCGCGTTCATCTACGTCGTTGTCGCCTCTATAGTTCATCGCCAGCGTCGACTCCGTCGTCACCTGATGCAGCTAGTGGCAGTCAGGGGTACTGATACATCTCCAACGTATCTACTTTTCCAAACACTTTTGCCCTTGTTTTGCACTCTAACTTGTATGATTTGAATGGAACTAACACGGACTGACGATGTTTTCAGCAGAATTACCATGGTGTTATTTATGTGCAGGAACAAACATTCTCGGAATGACCTGAAACTTCAGGAGAATCTTTTCAGAAAATATGAAAAATACCTACAAAAGATGAAGGCCAGGGGCCCACCACCTCTCCACAAGGGTGGGGGCGCGCCCGCCCCCTAGGGTTGCCTCTCCAACTCCAACTCCATCTCCATATATTGTGTTTCAGGGAGAAAAATATTAGAGAGAAGAAATTATCGTGTTTTACGATACGGAGCCACCGCCAAGCCCTAAAACCTCTCTGGAGGGCTGATCTGGAGTCCGTTCGGGGCTCCAGAGAGGGGAATCCGTCGCTATCGTCAACATCAACCATCCTCCATCACCAATTTCATGATGCTCACCGCTGTGCGTGAGTAATTCCATCGTAGGCTTGCTGGACGGTGATGGGTTGGATGGGATCTATCATGTAATCGAGTTAGTTCTGTTAGGGTTTGGTCCCTAGTATCCACTATGTTCTGAGATTGATGTTGCTATGACTTTGCTATGCTTAATGCTTGTCACTAGGGCCCGAGTGCCATGATTTCAGATCTGAACCTATTATATTTTCATCAATATGTGAGTGTTCTTGATCCTATCTTGCAAGTCTATAGTCACCTATTATGTGTTATGATCTATTAACCCCGAAGTGACAATAATCGGGATACTTACCTGTATGACCGTAGTTTGAGGAGTTCATGTATTCACAATGTGTTAATGCTTTGTTCTGGTTCTCTATTAAAATGAGGCCTTAATATTCCTTAGTTTCCGGAAGGACCCCGCTGCCACAGGAAGGTAGGACAAAAGATGTCATGCAAGTTCTTTTCCATAAGCACGTATGACTATATTCGGAATACATGCCTACATTATATCAATGAACTGGAGCTAGTTCT
Organism: Triticum aestivum; assembly: GCF_018294505.1. NCBI lineage: Eukaryota > Viridiplantae > Streptophyta > Magnoliopsida > Poales > Poaceae > Triticum > Triticum aestivum. The sequence goes on along the minus strand of NC_057809.1, from coordinate 365,053,269 downwards.
GTGTCACCCTAGGTTATGAATGTTACATGATGAACCGCATCTGGCATAATTCTCCATCACTGATCCATTGCCTACGAGCTTTCCATATATTGTTCTTCGCTTATTTACTTTCTCGTTGCTATTGCTATCATCACTACAAAATACCAAAAACATTACTTTTATTACTGTTACCTTTTTCTACATTACCACTACTATCATATTACTTTGCTACTAAATACTTTGCTGCAGATATTTTAATATACCTATTAGGCATTTTGAGAAGGAAGAAAAGGTGTTGCCTCGTCTTTATCTAGATTATAAAAGTATGGTCGCACATGATTTTATTATTAAGAATAGGGAAGGAGAGCTTAAATATCAATTGTTCTTTAATAAACAACATCCTGAGACTATTACCCTACCTGCTCCTTCTTTGTTTGATTTATCTCCAGGCACGTACCTTGTTCCGTTGAAGGCTATTCACGCCTACTGGAACCCTGCACCAGCCGAGGAGCCAGAGCCGGAACCACAAGTTGATCCTTCACGATAGTCTAATTACCAGTGGGATCCAGAGATGATTGTCAGCCAGTGGCAATCGGAGCCTTCCTCTTCTTCATCTCAGTACGACCCCAACTATTATTATGGATACCTGCCAGGCCAGCCATGGCCATAGACCAACTTAGGCCAAAGGCCTAAGCTTGGGTGAGTACATATTTCCCACCGACATTACATTTATGTTCACACACTCATTGCTAGATGTCGGTGCTCATACTTTTTCATTGTATCATCCATGCTAGTTTAATTTCCTTTTTATGCTTTCTTCTTGTCTGTTTAATAAACCATAAGAAAAACCAAAAAATAGTTGTAGCTTTTAATCAGTTTAATTTCCATGCTTGTAGTAGTAATTAAAAAGAAAACCCAAAAATATTTCATGTTCTTCTTTTGCTTGTTGGGAGCTTTCCCGTGTAAATAGTTTTATTTCTTTTCTTTTCTTTGGGGGTCGATAGGAGAAGACCATGATTAAATTGTTGAAGTGGCTCTTATATGCATTATTGTTGATCTGAGAAAAGAGCCCATATTGCCTTGTCTTCTCCTATTTATTGAATGCTTGCAGATTCTAGCTTAGTCCAATGCACGTGCACTATTATTATTATTCACACTATTCGGTCGTGCAAGTGAAAGGAAATTATGATGATATATGATGGACTGACTGAGATGAGAAAAGCTAGTATGAACTCGACCTCTTTTGTTTTTGTAAATATGATTAGTTCATCGTTCCTGATTCAGCCTATTATGAATAAACATGTTTGCAATGACAACTAGAGATCATAGTTTCTTGTGCCATGCGTGATTAGCTATGAGTTATAATGGTTTACCTTGCGTGCCAACATGCTATTGAAATGGTTATGATGTGGTATGATAGGGTGGTATCCTCCTTTGAATGATTTATGTGACTTGACTTGGCACATGTTCACGCATGTAGTTGAAACAAAATCAACATAGCCTTCACAATATTTATGTTCATGGTGGATTATATCCTACTCATGATTGCATTCGGTGTTGATTAATTTTAATGCATGTTCATGACTATTGTCGCTCTCTAGCTGGTCGCTTCCCAGTCTTTTGCTAGCCTTCACTTGTACTAAGCGGGAATACTGCTTGTGCATCCAATCCCTTAAACCCCAAAGTTATTCCATATGAGTCCACTATACCTACCTATATACGGTATCTACCTGCCGTTCCAAGTAAATTTGTATGTGCCAAACTCTAAACCTTCAAATAAATATCATGTTTTGTATGCTCGAATAGCTCATGTATCAACTAGGGTTGTTTGTATCTTCCATGTTAGGCGGGTTATTCTCAAGAGGAGTGGACTCCGCTCCTCACTCACGAGATAAATGGCTGGTCAGCGGGATGCCTGGTCCCATGCTTTATGCAAACTAAATCAAAATAATTGCAAACAAAACTCCCCCTGGGACTCTTGTTAGTTGGAGGCACTCATTGTTTCGAGCAAGCCATGGATTGATGCTTGTTGGTGGAAGTGGGAGTATAAACTTTACCATTCTGTTTGGGAACCGCCTATAATGTGTGTAGCATGGAACATATCACCATCTCTTGGTTGTTATTTTGAAAATGAAAGTATACCGCTCAAAATATTATTCACCTATATTTCAAAACCGAGCTTTGGCACCTCTACAAATCCCTGCTTCCCTCTGCGAAGGGCCTATCTATTTACTTTTATGCCGAGTCATCATCCTCTTATTAAAAAGCACCAGTTGGAGAGCACCGCTGTCATTTGCATTCATTATTGTTAGTTTACATTGAGTATGACTTGACTGGATCTCTTTTATCATGAATTACAATGTCTAGTCAGTCCTTGGTCTTTAAAGGTGCTCTGCATTTATGTTTTGCGGTCTCAGAAAGGGCTAGTGAGATACCATCTTGTTATATCATATTATGATTGTTTTGACAAAGTGTTGTCATCCGAGATTTATTATTATTGCTCGCTAGTTGATTATGCTATTGATATGAGTAAACTTAAGACCTATGCGTTATTGCGAATGTGGTTAGTTATAATCTTTGCTGAAAACTTGAATGCTGGCTTTACATATTTACAACAACAAGTGCAAACAGACTTTGTAAAAGTTTTTCTTTATCACTTTCAGTTTGTCAACTGAATTGCTTGAGGACAAGCAAATGTTTAAGCTTGGGGGAGTTGATACGTCTCCAACATATCTACTTTTCCAAACACTTTTGCCCTTGTTTTGGACTCTAACTTGCATGATTTGAATGGAACTAACCCGGACTGACGCTGTTTTCAGCAGAATTACCATGGTGTTATTTATGTGCAGGAACAAACGTTCTCAGAAAGACCTGAAACTTCATGGAGCAACTTTTCAGAAAATATGAAAAATACCTGCAAAAGATGAAGGCCAGGGGGCCCACCACCTCTCCACGAGGGTGGGGGGGCGCCCCCTACCTCGTGGGCCCCCTATTGCCTATCCGACTCCAACTCCAACTCCATATATTGTGTTTCGGGGAGAAAAAAAATCAGAGAGAACAAATTATTGCGTTTTACGATACAGAGCCGCCGCCAAGCCCTAAAACCTCTCGGGAGGGCTGATCTGGAGTCCGTTCGGGGCTCCGGAGAGGGGAATCTGTCGCCATCGTCATCATCAACCATCCTCCATCACCAATTTCATGATGCTCACCTCCATGCGTGAGTAATTCCATCGTAGGCTTGCTGGACGGTGATGGGTTGGATGGGATCTATCATGTAATCGAGTTAGTTTTGTTAAGGTTTGATCCCTAGTATCCACTATGTTCTAATATTGATGTTGCTATGACTTTGCTATGCTTAATGCTTGTCACTAGGGCCCGAGTGCCATGATTTCAGATCTGAACCTATTATGTTTTCATCAATATGTGAGTGTTCTTGATCCTATCTTGCAAGTCTATAATCACCTATTATGTGTTATGATCTGTTAACCCCGAAGTGACAATAATCGGGATACTTACCTGTATGACCGTAGTTTGAGGAGTTCATGTATTCACAATGTGTTAATGCTTTGTTCCGGTTCTCTATTAAAATGAGGCCTTAATATTCCTTAGTTTCCGTAAGGACCCCGCTGCCACGGGAGGGTAGGACAAAAATTTTCATGCAAGTTCTTTTCCATAAGCACGTATGACTATATTCGGAATACATGCCTACATTATATCAATGAACTGGAGCTAATTCTTTGTCACCCTAGGTTATGACTGTTACATGATGAACCGCATCTGGCATAATTCTCCATCACTGGTCCATTGCCTATGAGCTTTCCATATATTGTTCTTCGCTTATTTACTTTCTCATTGCTATTGCTATCATCACTACAAAATACCAAAAACATTACTTTTATTACTGTTACCTTTTGCTACCATTACCACTATTATCATATTACTTTGCTACTAAATACTTTGCTGCAGATATTAAGTTTCCAGGTGTGGTTGAATTGACAACTCAACTGCTAATACTTGAGAGTATTCTTTGGCTCCCCTTGTGTCGAACCAATAAATTTGAGTTGAATACGTTACCCTCGAAAACTGTTGCGATTACCTATACTTGTGGGTTATCAGGCACGGAATCCCATTGCGGTCCCGCTGCGCACCTCCGTCGTCTCACTAGGTCGCCGGAGCAGCCCCGTTGCGCGCCTTCGCCGTCTCTGTCGCCGGCATGCAGGTGCTCCACCCGCCTTGTTCAGTTTGATGACAAGGAGCCCATCACCTCCTCTGCCAGTACTCCCTCCATATCCCAGTGGCTGGGGCCGCGCTATTTCACCCTAGCGGCCCCGATTCGATTCCCCGATGGCGCAGCAAAACCCCCCTGTCGGTGTCAAAACCGGCGGATCTCGGGTAGGGGGTCCCGAACTGTGCATCTAGGCCGGATGGTAACATGAGGCAGGGGACACGATGTTTTACCCAGGTTGGGGCCCTCTTGATGGAGGTAAAACCCTATGTCCTGCTTCATTAATATTGATGATATGGGTAGTACAAGAGTAGATCTACCACAAGATCGGAGAGGCTAAACCCTAGAAGCTAGCCTATGGTATGATTATATGTTGTGGTTGTTGTCCTACGGACTAAAACCCTTCGGTTTATATAGACACCGGAGAGGGTTAGGGTTACACAAGGTCGGTTACAAAGGAGGAGATATGCATATCCATATTGCCTAGCTTGCCTTCCATGCTAAGTAGAGTCCCATCTGGACACGAGACGAAGTCTTCAATCTTGTATCTTCATAGTCTAACAGTCCGGCTGTCCGGGGACCATCTAATCCAGGACTCCATCGGTAGCCCCTGAAGCAAGCTTCAATGACGATGAGTCCGGCGCGCAGTATTGTCTTCGGCATTGCAAGGCGGGTTCCTTCTCTGAATACATCACAGAAGAATTTGAATACGAGGATAGTGTCCGACCCTACAAAATAAGTTCCACATTCCACCGTAGAGAGAATAATATTTTCGCAGATCTAATTTGCTGGCTTGCTTTGGCAGCATGACGTTATGTCATGGCCCGGTGATTATTCGAACCGTTTCCTTTAACCAGCCCCGCACATAACGCGAGGCAGTTTTTCGACACGTCTTGTCAAAACAGAGATCGTGTCCCCTAATTACGGGATTCTCATTAATACGGTCGTGGTTAACCCAACCATGTCTAGGACTCCTAGATTATAGGCAAGTCCCAAACGGCTACGGAGAGGACGCTTGATATTCATCCTCTTTATAAAGGGACAAGGTTTTCGCTTTTTCCCTCTTGTGCTCAATCGAACCCCTCCCCCGCCTCGAGTTCTAACACCCAAAGCCCAGGTCAGGTGCTCCGGATCTTCAATCATGTCCGGATCCAGCCTTCAAGGCCAGTGGATGCCCTCCTCCGTTACGGAAGAGGATATCAAGAAGTTGAGGGAAGCCAGATACCTGACCGCCGAGGTTTCGCACCGGCTGCCTACTCGAGGGAAGGTCGTCCCTACTCCCGAACCCAACGAGAACGTTGTGTTCGTCTCCCACTTCCTCCGAGGCCTAGGCCTCACTCTAGATCCCTTCGTCAGGGGTTTGATGTTCTATTACGAGCTAGATTTCCACGATCTAGCTCCAGACTCCTTTCTCCACATCTCGACATTTATTGTTGTGTGTGAGGCCTTCCTCCGCATTACCCCTCACTTCGGCCTTTGGCTCAAGACCTTTGAAGTGAAGCTGAAGATGATCGAGGGGCAACATGCAGCGTGCAAAGGTGCATCAATAGGAAAGATGGCAGGAGATCCATGGTCGAAAGGTTCCTTTCCAGAGGTGTCCGAATTATGGCAACGGGAGTGGTTTTACGTCACGGCTCCCAGAAGTGCCAAGTGGGCAGCTGCCCCCGCCTTCCGCTCGGCCCCCCACCACAACTGATGTCATGGATTAGCAAAGGTCTGAGCTGGGGTCCAGCCAAGGACGTGCCTATACTGCAAAGCCGCATTCAAGATCTCTTCGAGGGAGATTTTAATTCGGTTGTGGTAATGCAAGTTATGTTTGTTCGTCAAGTCCAGCCTTGCAAACGCCGGCCCCTTCGCTTGTGGGAGTTCAACCTAGAAGGGCCGCGTGCCATTCAAAGTTTCCTCGGCCTGACACACGAGGAGATGTACAAGTCATTCTTCGGACCTCAAATAGAGTGTCCGGATACTACCGAGGACTTGGGCCTGAGCAGTAACCGTGCCGCCGAACAACTAAGAAATCCTCTAGCCGAACACACTGTCTTTTATTCATCATGAAGTTATTTCTGAGAGTTCGCTCTTTGACCAGGACTGTATAACAAAGGCAAAGATGATTCGGTGTTTGGACCCCCTCCCCGAGGGTTTGGAAAATCCGGTATTGGAAAAGATGCTCGAGCTCGCACCTTGCTCGGAGCCCTTGAAGGAAGATACATGGGGGAATAATACAGGCAGACGCGGGCCCCCATCGCTGCCAGTTCCAACTGAGGGAACGAGCTCCTCCATGAAGGAGGATAACCGGGGGAGGAAGAGGACTGCTTCCGTGGATCCGGAAGCCGAGGCCTCCAAACAGGAGAAGAAGTCTCCAACAGAAGGTCCTGCCTTGGGGGGGTACTCTTGCCGCACAAAGTCCGCGGGGGGATCAGCCCTCCAACGAGTCGTAAGTGATCCAGAAAATACTTTAATAGTGAAGGTATACCATCTTTCTTTTGAGAAAATAACCGCCGCATATATCTTGCAGTTCGGGCCTTAGCCCCTCTCAGCTGAGCTCGTCTTCGGGGGATCTTCTTCCGGAGAGGATGGAGAGCGAAACGGCTACTCCGGACTCCTCCGCTCAAGAAGCGGGCGACCCCAAAGTGTCTTCACGGAGGGCCTCTCCGGATCCGGTGAGGCCAGAAGATAATCCCATAGACCCCCGAAGTCCCCAGCGTCCGGCTCTCGAAGAGAGCAAACAAAATAGTCCGGCACCGTCTGGTATGCGGTCGGATGTTCTGAGGGAGCTGGTGGGGCGAGCGGCCATCTCAGAAGAACACCATATGCTAATGGGTACGGTGATGGAGAGAATTTTGTCCGCCGAAAGCGGATTACATGAAGCCTTTATGAGTCTACTGACAGGCTTTGAGGTACATGAGATAATATGTGATAGTACCGCACATGTTAGGTGTGCCCTGTGTAGATAGTAGCCCCTGAGACTTTGGTTGTCGTCGAGAATGGTGGTGAACAGAGGATCATAGTCCCAGGCAATAACATCGAGCTTGTTAACAAGAGGCTTGACGAGGCACAGGGTAAGTGTTATTTTCTGGTGAATGCCACGTAGTAAGAGCAGCATGATGCCAGTATCTTTAATATGTTGTGACTGCAGATGGAGCTACCACCGACGAAACCTTGCGGGCAGAACTTGCCCGAGCCAAAGAACAAGCGAGGATTAGTAATGCGGCTGCTTTGAAGGCGGCCGAAGAGTTGAAAGCCGAGAAGGCCGCACATTGCGAGAGTAAAGAGAAGATGGCCAAGATGGCCATAGAATTAAAAGACATTGCCAACCGTTGCCGGATCCTTGAAAGAGAAAACCGAGCGAAGGCAACGGACCTTGAGAAGGCCACGATGGCGGACAAAGACACCCGCTCTGCTATGAGAGCGAAGAAGGAGGAGCTGCGGGAAGCCGGGGATATTGCGGCTGGGAAGCCCTTCATGCTACGGAGGAAGTTTGGAGATCCACGATATGCCCCTCTGGATCGGCTGTGGTGCTCGACAGATGCATATATGGACTTGGCGGCGAGCGCTGCCGATGCGGCCAAATACTTCCAAGGTCAAACAGATCATGAGGTGGACAAGCTGTTCTGGTCACAATTCAACGTTCTAGAGCGTCCACTTTCATTGACTAACTAGCTAGCCGAATGGGCCTAACTGAATAGGTTGTCCAGACTCGCCATGAGGTCTGTCGTGCATCAGCTATGGCCAGAAAAGCCAAAGCCGAACAACTATTTTAGCTTAGTGCAGCAGGTCCTTGGTGCGGTGTCGCGCATTAATGCGATGAAGAGGTCGGTGTGCATAGAAGGCTCGCGGATGGCCCTTGCCCGTGTTAAAGCATACTGGGCGGAGATGGACGCTACCATTGTTGCGGCGCAGGGTTCGGCCATAGGCCGAGTGGCTGCCGAGCATTATTTTGAGGAGGTTCTCGAGGGTGCTCGTTTGATAGAGGCCCAGTGCTCAAAGAATATTATGTTTGAGTGACATGTATTCCCATTGTAAACACAATGTTTTTATGAAATTTTATAAGGCTGTGTTTATACTTTTGCGTGAAAGTAATATGATGCCTCCTATGCGGCCGTTTATGTATACATGTGTATAACCTGAAAGATTGCAGTCGTCGGCTTCAGCCCCCACGCATATAATGCGGAGGTGCTTGCAAAAAACGCATGTTCACACTTAACCCAACGTCTTGGTCCTATTAAGGAGGTGATAGCGCAGCGAACAAGGCAACTGGACTATAATGCTTTAACACTTTCACTTAGCCATAGGAGTTTGACAGTGGGGCTACTAGATAGCCCCTGGTGGCTCTGCACTCTCCCGATCTCGGGGTGCATACATGCCTGGCCGGGAAACGGCCCTTCGTTAAGGCGGAGGAATTCTAACATTCCGATAGGTCATCGAGTGGTTGACCAGTCTCATGCTATATCATGACAGTCAGTTTTCGGCTTTCTCTACTGAGGTGCTCGTCCAGATGAACCAGGGCACAATCGCAGTAGTTCTCCTGGTGCTGCCTTAGCCGATAAAGCGGAATGTAAGGCCCAAAACATAGGAGCCGGGCAAACCCAACATTTGACCAAAGACAATGATTCGGAGCTAATGCATATAAGGCCAAACTTGCGACGCCAAACACTCCCTAAGGTATTCGGTCCTTGTGGTATAAACCGGGCCTAAAGAGTGCCCTTTGTAAGAAGCCCCTTGTGTCCAGGTACGTGCATTATTCTGACGTGGCCACATGCCAAGACATCAGCATCCTTCTCAATTGTGCTGAGAATTCGGCGGATGTGTATCAACAAGAGACAGTAAAAAAGGTTTACGCGGGGTCTTAATCTAAAAGAATCCTTGGAACGGGTCCCTGCTGCACGTCTGCGCCTGTGTCTCCGTTGTGCCGTATCCTGGACAGGTGTAGCACAATGGTCATCTGTAAAAGAGAGGAAATTAGGTGAAAAAGTTGTCGTGCAAAAAGTTGGTTTTTCAAAGAAACCATGTATAACTAGAAATGAGTAGAAATTACCACTTCTCTGCGCGCGATGAGCCCCTTGTATTTGTAATAGGGGGTGGCCATCAATCCGGTACAAATTACATATAGCAGCACCAGACTCGTTTGACCGCGTCCGTGGTCTTGACGACCTATCAAATGCTTTAGTTGTTGAGGTCGTTTTTAGTGTGCGGCTACCAAGGCAGTCACATTCTCTTCTGCGCGCAAAGATCGCTTAATACTTCCGTTCACTATAATGATGCCACGTGGCCCGGGCATCTTGAGCGTGAGGGAAGCATAATGCGATATTGCATTAAAGCGAGCAAAAGCTTTGCGTCCCAGTAGTGCTTGATAACCGCATTGGAACGGAGCAATGTGGAAGGTTAAGTGTTCTCTACGGGGGTTATCGGGGAAGCCGAATATAACCTTTAGTAGCAGGGAGCCCGCGCAGTGAGCCCTGGGCCTAGCGTTACTCCTTTAAAGGTAGTGTTGCTATGGCAAATTTTTGTTGGGTCTATCCCCATTTCGTGGATTGTATCCTGGTATATCAGGTTTAAACTGCTGCCACCGTCCATCAGGACTCGTGCAAAGTGGTATCCGTCAATTATTGGGTCTAATACCAGGGGAGCCCATCCTGCCCGGCAGATACTTGCTGAGTAGTCACGATGGTCGAAAGTGATCGGTTGAGACGACCAGTGGCAGGGTTTCGCGGTGATAGGCCCTTGGGCATATTTATTTGGGAGGGCCGCTTTGCTTCCCTTGATCACGTGTAATACGTTGACTGTTTTGACTTCTGATGGAAACTTCTTTTGTTCCCTAGTGTCTTGCTTGAGCGGCTCATCCTCATCTTCGCTTGGTGTATCCTCCCCCTTGTGTACGGCGTTCAGCTTGCCGGACTGCTTGAAGACCCAACATTCTCTGTGGGTATGATTAGCGGGTTTACCAGGGGTGCTATGGATCTGACAAACTTGGTCCAGAATTTTGTTCAGGCTGGACAGTTCATCTCTAGTGCCTTTAAAGGGCGGCTTTTGCTGACCTGGCCGAGAGCTTCGAAATCCGGCATGTACCGCCGTTCTCTTCGGGTTGTCTTCTTTATTCCGACGCTTATTATTTTTGCTGCAGTGGGATTTCCATTTTCATCTCTAACTTCGGATGTGCTTGGGTTGCTAGTGCTGCATCTGGCTAGCTAGCTGTACTCACCCGCACAAAAGCGGGTCATGAGGCTTGTTAATGCTGCCATTGTTCTCGGCTTTTCTTGGCCGAGGTGTCTGGCAAGCCATTCGTCGCGGACGCTATGCTTAAAAGCTGCCAAGGCTTCGGCATCCGGGCAATCAACAATTTGGTTCTTCTTAATAAGAAACCTGTTCCAAAGCTTTCAGGCTGACTCTCCGGGCTGTTGAGTTATATGACTCAGATCGTCCGCATCCGAGGGTCGGACATAAGTCCCTTGAAAAATTGCCCGAAAAGCGTCTTCGAGCTCTTCCCAGCTTCCAATGGAGTTTTCGGGGAGGCTTTTAAGCCAGTGCCGAGCTGGCCCTTTGAGCTTGAGGGGTGAGTACTTGATGCCGTGGAGATCATCTCCTCGAGCCATATGGATATGGAGGATGTAGTCCTCAATCCAGACCCCAGGGTCTGTTGTTCCGTCGTATGCTTCTATGTTTACGGGTTTGAATCCCTCTGGAAATTCATGGTCCAGCACCTCATCGGTGAAACATAGGGGGTGTGCGGCACCCCTGTATCTGGGTGTACCGCGTTGTTCTGATGTTTGTTGTGTTACATCATATGCTGGGGCGCGCTTGCGTGGTCCTAGATGGATCTGGTTGCGCCGTCCTTTTGGTGCGAGCCTTCGTGTGGATCGCTTATTGGCTCGTGAGTGCAGTTGTTTGCCGCTCCATGTTGGCCGTGAGGTCGTCTATCCAGCCAGGTGGCCATTTTGACTTTTTGTTGTGGGGGGTCTAGGGCCTCCTCATTGAATTCGGGTAGCAACTTCCGCTTCGGGTAGCTCTTGGTGCGGCGATTACCACCATACTTCGCTGCTGTGTTGAGTACTTTACTCCATCTGATTTAGAGTGTGTCCTGCGTAGCCTTGAGCCTTTGCTTATGCTTTTTCGGACTCCTCGCGGTGGCAACAAGCCTTTGACGGGCATTCTGCTGCTCCGGGTTCCTGTCCGGCGTTATGTCATCCGGACTATTATCTTTGACAGAATTGGTTTTTTCGGTTTGATTTTCCGTATTGCCGTGGTCCGGCAGTGGTTTGCCCTGCTCCAACGCTGGGTCTGTATGATTGTTATTTCTCCCGAGGCGGGATTTGGGGCGGCGCTTACGCCGCCGCTTTGACTGCTTCTTGAGGGGACAAGCCTTTGTTGCGTCCTTCCGTTCCTCATCATCATCTTATTTTGGTGCGTCCACCATGTATACGTCATGTGATGAGGTGGACGTCCAGCGCCCTATGGGCGGCGATTCCTCTTCGCCTCCCGCATCGTCGTCCATACAGTCGATGTTTTCGGAGTCGAAGTCGAGCATGTCGGTTGAGTTGTCGACGGTGGCTACCAAGTGGGTGGTGGATGGGCCTCGAATTCCTTCGTTGTCCGCATCCCAGTCCTGCCGGACATAGTTCGGCCAGGATTCTCCTGACAAGGAGAGAGACCTTAATGAGTTCGGTATGTCGCCAAAGGGCGAGTGCTGAAAAATATCCACGAAGGTAAACTCCATGATCGGCGCCCAATCAGATTCGATAGGAACGGGCGCAGGCGGTTCGGAGTCTGTGGTCGGAGAAAGATCCGGCAGTTTAACAACACGGCTCTCGTGCAAGGCAAGGTTGATGTTCGGCTCGACCGCCGCTGAGGGTAAGGCCCCCGTGGCGGGGTCCATCCACCCGTCCACGGAAGGGGCAACTGGCTCCGAATTGAGGGTCGGAGCGGCTGCCGGTGCGATCTCCTTAACACTGTCCGATGGGAGAGCTAAGTCATGCTCATCGTGACCGCATGGCGCACAAGGCAGAGGCTCGAATCCGTCGAAGATCAAATCTCCACGGATATCGGCCGTGTAGTTTAAGCTTCCAAACCTGACCAGGTGGCCAGGGGCGTAACTTTCCATCTGCTCTAGATGGCCAAGCGAATTGGCCCGCAGTGCAAAGCCACCGAGCATGAATATCTGTCCGGGGGGAAAAGTCTCACCCTGGACCGCATCGCTATCGAGGATAGTAGGATCCATCAAGCCAAACAGCAACGACATAGAGGAACTCTCAATGAAAGCACCAATGTCGGTGTCAAAACCGGCGGATGTCGGGTAGGGGGGTCCCGAACTGTGCGTCTAGGCCAGATGGTAACAGGAGGCAGGGGACACGATGTTTTACCCAGGTTCGGGCCCTCTTGATGGAGGTAAAACCCTACGTCCTGCTTGATTAATATTGATGATATGGGTAGTACAAGAGTAGATATACCACGAGATTGGAGAGGCTAAACCCTAGAAGCTAGCCTATGGTATGATTGTATGTTGTGGTTGTTGTCCTACGGACTAAAACCCTTCGGTTTATATAAACACCGGAGAGGGTTAGGGTTACACAAGGTCGGTTACAAAGGAGGAGATATCCATATCCGTATTGCCTAGCTTGCCTTCCACGCTAAGTAGAGTCCCATCCGGACACGAGACGAAGTCTTCAATCTTGTATCTTCATAGTCTAACAGTCTGGCCAATAGAGATAGTCCGGCTGTCCGGAGACCCCCTAATCCAGGACTCCCTCACCCCCTTTTTTATTATTATTTCCTTTGCACACCCACTGATAGGCAGGGCCCACCTGTCATAGACACAGCCACACAGGGCCCAGCTGGCAGCCTCTCTCCCGTTTCCTTCTTTTTCTTTTATTTCAGATTCGTATTAGTTTCCATTTTTGGCATATGGGATCTTTCCATTTCTGGCAAGTCCAATTCTGGACGTTCTAAATATGGAAATTGCCAAATCTGTTCATTTCCATTTAGGGCAGTATATCATTCTAAGCATTTGTGATGATTTTTCTACAGTAACCTAGACATATTATACATGTTTTGGGGGTAGAAAAATCCCACCAATCCTGTGGTGGCATTAGTTTCTGCATTTGAGCAAGTTCATGAACATGTCATTTTACATCATGTTGCTATTTTGTCTTTTATGCATGACTAAATTCAAACATGATATGTGGTATTTTGACACATGTGGAGCTTCCTTTCATGTCTACTCCATGCTATCATTTATTTCATGCCATGAAGTGCACTGTGATGAGTTCCACAAGCTTGTAAACTTGCTATCATGAATTTGTTTCAGAGGTCACTTGTCACAAGTGTGGGATGAAAGATCACTATTCCAGCAAGTGCACCCAAGGGCGCCTTCCACCTCCTCCTCCTGTGGCGTCTCTAAGAAATGCAATTGTCAAGAACAATCCCAAGTTTGCAAAGGTGAACATGTTGAATGCAGCTCAAGCAGAGGATTCTTCAGATGTGATCATGGGTAACCTCTCAGTTAACTCTATTCCTGCCAAAGTGTTGTTTGATTCTGGTGCTTCGTGTTCTTTCATTTCAATACCTTTTGCATCAAAGCATGAGTTTGTTTTTCAAGATTTGGCTAGGCCATTGTCTGTTGTTTCTCCGGGTAAAGTGATGTACTCAAGCAGCTTTATTTCGAATGTCGGTATCAAGATGGGCAATTATGAATTGCTGGCTTCCCCAATTGTTCTCGGCAATTCCGATATTGATCTCATTCTTGGCATGGATTGGCTTTCTCAGCACAAGGCCTTTCTTGATTGTGCTGCCATGGAGATTAAATTGACGCATCCTTCTGAAGATGTGATCATCTTTGACGCTCGTGATGAAACCATTCGATTGTGCTCTCTCAATGAGAAAGGCGAGATCAGCGCTATTTCTCAGATTCCAGTTGTGTGTGAGTATCAAGATGTCTTTCCTGAAGAGCTTTCGGGTATGACTCCTCACTGGCGAGTCGAGTTTGTTATTTATCCCGGTACAGAACCCGTTTGCAAGCGCCCATACAAGCTTGGGCCAAAATAGCTGAAAGAATTGAAGAAACAGCTTGATGAACAAGAACGCCTGGGTCGGATCAGACCAAATTCATCTCCATGGGGTTGTGGTGTTGTTTTTGTCCAGAAGAAGGATGGCATGGACCGACTTTGCATCAATCACCACCCATTGAACAAGAAGACAATTAAGAATAAATACCCACTTCCCAACATCAATGAGTTATTCAAGCAACTCAAAGGTGCAGAGGTGTTTTCCAAGCTTGACCTCCATATGGGTTATCACCAGATTCGCATTCATGAAGAAGATATCCCAAAGACAGCATTTAGAACAAGCTTTGGTTCTTATGAATATACTGTCATGCCTTTCGGGCTTGCAAATGCCCTCCAACATTCTCTCGCATGATGAACTTCATCTTCAACCCCTAAACCAATGAATTCGTCCTGGTGTATCTCGACGATATCCTGGTTTTCTCCAAGAATAAAAAGGATCATGCCAAGCATTTGCGTTCGGTGCTCGACAAGCTCAGAGAGTATCAATTCTATGCAAAGTTCTCCAAATGTGAGTTTTGTCTTGATGAAGTTCTTTACACTGGCCACATCATCTCTGCCAAGGGCATTTCTGTTAAGCCGGAGAAGGTTTCTGCAATTGTGAACTAGGAGCCTCCTCATAATGTCAAGCAGCTCCGCAGTTTCCTTGGGCTTGCAAGCTATTGCTGAAGATTTGTTGAGAACTTCTCAAATATTGCTAAGCCTCTTTCCAACCTCCTCTAGAAGCATGTCAAGTACTCCTGGACTCCTGAGTGTGACGTTGCTTTCAACACTCTCAAAGAGAAGCTCGTCACAGCTCCGGTCCTAACTCCTCCTGATGAGTCCAAACCCTTCGAAGTTTTCTGTGATGCCTCGTTGCAAGGTCTCAGTGTTGTGTTAATGAAAGAGAAGAATGTTTTGGCCTATAATTCTCGTCAGTTTAAGCCAAATGAAAGGAATTACGCCACTCACGATCTTGATTTGGCGGCAGTTGTCCATGCATTAATAAATGGAGACATCTCTTGTTGGGAAGGTAAGTGAACATTTTCACCGATCACAAGAGCCTCAAATATATCTTCACTCAACCCAACCTCAACCTTTGGCAAACTCATTGGGTCGAGATGATCCAAGAGTACAATCCAAGCATGGATTGCAGATGTGATTGCAGATGCGTTTCAGCAGAAAAGCATGTTGTACCAGCATAATTCTCAAGCCCTTCCAACTTGAACTTTGAGAAACTTTCCGCAAGCTCAACCTCCAAGTTGTTCCTCAAGGTTTTCTTGCAAACCTTCAAGTCACTCCAACTTTCGAAGATCAAATTCGTGAGGCACAACTTCTTGATACCATGGTGAAGAAGGTGAAACATGGTATTGTGATACGTCTCCAATGTATCTATAACTTTTTATTGTTCCATGCTATTATATTATCTGTTTTGGATGTTTAATGGGCTTTAATATGCTCTTTTATATTATTTTTGGGACTAACCTATTAACCGAAGGCCTAGTGCCAGTTCCTATTTTTTTTGCCTATTTAGACTTCTGCAGAAAAGGAATACCAAATGGAATGAAACCTTCGCGATGATCTATCTTGGACCGAAAGAAAACCAAAAGACTTGGAGTTGAAGTCCTAAACTTCGTGTGGCGGCCACGAGGCAGGAGGGTGCGCCCCCACCCTCGTGGGCCCGATGAAGCTCCACCGGCGTACTTCTTCCGCATATATATACTCTTATACCCTAGATCGACCACAGAGAGCCACGAAACCACTTTCCCACCGCCGCAACATTCTGTACCCCTGAGATCCCATATTGGGGCCTTTTCCGATGATCTGCTAGAGGGGGAATCAATCACGGAGGGCTTCTACATGAACACCATAGCCTCTCTGATGAAGCGTGAGTAGTTTACCACAGACCTTCGGGTCCATAGTTATTAGCTAGATGGCTTCTTCTCTCTCCTTGATTCTCAATACAAAGTTCTCCTCGATGTTCTTGGAGATCTATCTGATGTAATACTCTTTTGCAGTGTGTTTGTCGAGATCCGATGAATTGTGGGTTTATGAGCAAGATTATCTATGAATATTATTTGGTTCTTCTCTGAATTCTTATATGCATGATTTGATATCTTTGCAAGTCTCTTCAAATTATCAGTTGAGTTTGGCCTGCTAGATTGATCTTTCTTGCAATGGGAGAAGTGCTTAGATCTGGGTTCACTCTTGCGGTGTCCTTTCCCAGTGACAGTAGGGGCAGCAAGGCACGTATTGTATTGTTGCCATCTAGGATAAAAAGATGGGGTTTATATCATATTGCTTGAGTTTATCCCTCTACATCATGTCATCTTGCTTAAAGCGTTACTCTGTTCTTATGAACTTAATACTCTAGATGCATGTTGGATAGCGGTCGATGAGTGGAGTAATAGTAGTAGATGTAGAATCGTTTCGATCTACTTAACACGGACGTGATGCCTATATTCATGATCATTGCTTACATATTCTCGTAACTGTGCACTTTTCTATCAATTGCTCGGCAGCAATTTGTTCACCCACCGTAATACATGCTATCTTGAGAGGAGCCACTAGTGAAACCTATGGCCCCCGGGTCTCTTTCTTATTATATTGCATCTCTTTTATTTACATCGCATCTCGTTTACTATTTTGCAATCTTTACTTTCCAATCTATGCAACAAAAATACCAAAAATATTTACTTAACTATCTCTATCAGATCTCACTTTTGCAACTGACCGTGAAGGGATTGGCAACCCCTTTATCGCGTTGGTTGCGAGGTTCTTGATTGTTTGTCTAGGTACTAGGTGACTTGTGTGTTATCTCCTACTAGATTGATACCTTGGTTCTCACAAACTGAGGGAAATACTTACGCTACTTTGCTGCATCATCCTTTCCTCTTCAAGGGAAAACCAACACATGCTCAAGAGGTAGCAAGAAGGATTTCTGGCGTCGTTGCCAGGGAGATCTACGCCATGTCATGACATCCAAGTACCCATCATAAACTCTTCTCCCTTGCATTACATTATTTGCCATTCGCCTCTCGTTTTCCTCTCCCCCACTTCTAAAACCATTTTCGAAAACCTTTGCCTTTTCTTCGTCCCTCTTCCGTTCGCCTCTTTCCGCTTGCCTCTTGTGTGTTTGTTCTTAGTGCGGTTTGTTGCCATCATATCTGAAACTGGGGAGCTTATCATTGAAAAGGATAGTAGTAATGATGAGGGAAACTTTGATGCTTTTAATAATCCTCATGAAGAACCTACTATTTTACACACTAAAAAGTTTCAGATTGGTAGTGGTAATATTATTGGAAACGGAGTTATTCAAGATTTGTTTACTCGCGCCAGTGCTTTTCCCACTATGGGCGGGTCTATTCTTCATAAAACTAGTAGTCTTGCGGATGCTATATATTAGCTCGTGATTGAACTTGCCACATGCATCCTTGCATACAAAGGATTTTTCTAGAATTTTCCAATATTGAGCATTCTTCTGTTAAGCGAGCAACTACCATCTTTTTAGCTCATGAGTTCAGATTTATAATAAAAGAGGCGAATGAATTTTTTGCGCATTTTAGGGTGGATGCCGACCATCCTCCCATAGAAGCAATCATTTTTTATCAAGAATACATAATGCGTTTACGATCTTTAGATCATGTTGCTTATAATGAAAACCTTAGAAAAAAGGTTCCTACCGATGTTCTAGTTGACATGATTTTTGAACTTAACGATAAATTTGCTATCTAGAACAATGGGTTAGGTTTTTCTCTTGAACAAAGGCTCATGACTTTTTGCCAAAAGAATGCTTATAATGATGAATTGTTGTGCAATATGAGGGTCCAAAGGAGGAACCAATACCTCCCGAGCTTGATCTTGGGGACTTTTGTCCCATTAAATTTAGTCCTTTTGATTACTTTTTCTTGCCACAAAGAAAACTTGCTTCTGAACGTAGGGAGTATGAGATGAGTTTTCGCAATTTCCCTTATCATTATCATGGCAATACCTAGATCTATTCTTGTTTTTATGCCTAGCTAGGGGCATTAAACGATAGTGCTTGTTGGGAGGCAACCCAATTTTATTTTTGTTCTTTACTTTTTGTTCTGGTTTAGTAATAAATAATTCATCTAGCCTCTATTATGATTGTGTTTTTATGTTTTAATTAGTGTTTGTGCCAAGTAAAGCCTTTAGGATCTTCTTGGGTGATTGTTGTTTGATCTTGCTGATAAAAATAGAAAGTATGGGCTCATGAAAATAATTTAGTTTTTTACTAGAGAGTGATAAAATAGAAATTCCAACTGCATTAGATCAATATACAAATTTCCCTGGTCGTCCTAATTTTTTAGAATTTTTGGAGTTACAAAAGTATTCGAAACCTACAGATTGCTACAGACTGTTCTGTTTTTGAAAAATTCTGTTTTTCGCGTATTGTTTGCTTATTTTGATGCATCTATGGCTATTATCGCGGGGTATGTACCATAGAGAAGTTGGAATACAGTAGGTTTAGCTCCAATACAAATAAAGAATGAGTTAATTACAGTACCTTAGAGTGGTGATTTACTTTCTTATACTAACGGAGCTCATGAGATTTTCTGTTGAGTTTTGTGTTGTGAAGTTTTCAAGTTTTTGGGTAAAGATTTGATGGATTTCGGAACAAGGAGTGGCAAGAGACTAAGCTTGGGGATTCCCAAGGCACCCCAAGGTAAAATTCAAGGACAACCAAAACCCTAATTTGGGGATGCCCCAGAAGGCATCCCCTCTTTCGTCTTCGCCTATCGGTAACTTTACTTGAGGCTATATTTTTATTCACCACATGATATGTGTTTTGCTTGGAGCGTTTTGTATGATTTGAGTCTTTGATTTTTAGTTTACCACAATCATCCTTGCTGTACGCACCTTTTGGGAGAGACACACATGAATCGGAATTTATTAGAATACTCCATGTGCTTCACTTATATCTTTTGAGCTAGATAATTTTGCTCTAGTGCTTCACTTATATCTTTTTAGAGCACGGTGGTGGTTTTATTTTATAGAAATTATTGATCTCTCGTGATTCACTTAAATTATTTTGAGAGTCTTTTAGAACAGCATGGTAATTTTCTTTGGCTGTAAAATTAGTCCTAATATGATAGGCATCCAAGATGGGTATAATGAAAACTTTCATATAAAGTGCATTGAATACTATGTGAAGTTTGATTCCTTATGATTGTTTTGAGATATGAAGATAGTGATATTAGATTCATGCTAGTTGAGTAGTTGTGAATTTGAGAGATACTTGTGTTAAAGTTTGTGATTCCCGTAGCATGCAGGTATGTTGAACCGTTATGTGATGATGTCGGAGCATGATTTATTTTTTGATTGTCTTCCTTATGAGTGGCGGTCGGGGATGAGCGATGGTCTTTTCCTACCAATCTATCCCCCTAGGAGCATGCGTGTAATACTTTGTTTCGATAACTAATAGATTTTTGCAATAAGTATGTGAGTTCTTTATGACTAATGTTGATTCCATGGATTATACGCACTCTCACCCTTCCACCATTGCTAGCCTCTCTAGTACCGCGCAACTTTCACCGGTACCATAAACCCACCATTTACCTTCCCCAAATCAGCCACCATAGCTACATATTATGGCATTTCTATAGCCATTCCGAGATATATTGCCATGCAACTTTCCACCGTTTTGTTTATTATGACACGCTCCATCATTGTCATATTGCTTTGCATGATCATGTAGTTGACATCGTATTTGTGACAAAGCCACCGTTCATAATTTTTCATACATGTCACTCTCGATTCATTGCACATCCCGATACACCGCCGGAGGCATTCACATAGAGTCATATTTTGATCCAAGTATTGAGTTGTAAATAAATAAAAGTGTGATGATCATCATTATTAGAACATTGTCCCATGTGAGGAAAGGATGATGCAGACTATGATTCCTCCACAAGTCGGGATGAGACTCCAGACGAAAAGCAAAGAAAAAAAAGAGTCCATAGAAATAGAGAAAGGCCCAAATAAAAAAATAAAATAAAAAATGAGAGAAAAAGAGAGAAGGGCCAATGCTACTATCCTTTTTCCACACTTGTGATTCAAATAGCACCATGATTTTCATGATAGAGAGTCTCCTATTTTGTCACTTTCATATACTAGTGGGAATTTTTCATTATAGAACTTGGCTTGTATATTCCAATGATGGGCTTACTCAAAATGCCCTAGGTCTTCATGGGCAAGCGAGTTGGATGCACACCCACTTAGTTTCTTTTTGAGCTTTCATACACTTATAGCTCTAGTGCATCTGTTGCATGGCAATCACTACTCACTCACATTGATATCTATTGATGGGCATCTCCATAGCCCGTTGATACGCCTAGTTGATGTGAGACTCTATCTTTTCCTTTTTTGTCTTCTACACAACCACCATTCTATTCCACCTATAGTGTTATATCCATGGCTCATGCTCATGTATTGCATGAAGATTGAAAAAGTTTGAGAACATCAAAAGTATGAAACAATTGCTTGGCTTGTCATCGGGGTTGTGCATGATTTAAATATTTTGTGTGATGAAGATAGAGCATTGCCAGACTATATGATTTTGCAGGGATAGCTTTCTTTGGCCATGTTATTCTGAGAAGACATGATTACTTTGTTAGTATGCTTGAAGTATTATTATTTTTATGCCAATATTAAACTTTTGTCTTGAATCTTCTGGATCTGAACATTCATGCCACAATAAATAAAATTACATCGATAATTATGATAGGTAGAGCATTCGACATCAAAAATTTTGTTTTTATCATTTACCTACTCGAGGACGAGCAGGAATTAAGCTTGGGGATGCTTGATACGTCTCCAATGTATCTATAATTTTTTATTGTTCCATGCTATTATATTATCTGTTTTGGATATTTAATGGGCTTTAATATGCTCTTTTATATTATTTTTGGGAGTAACCTATTAACCTGAGGCCCAGTGCCACTTTCTGTTTTTTTGCCTATATAAGAGTTTTGCACAAAAGGAATACCAAACAGAATCCAAACGGAATGAAGCCTTCAGGATGATCTTTCTTGGACCGAAAGCAAACCAGAAGACTTGGAGTTGAAGTCTGGAACTCCATGAGGCGGCCAGGAGGCAGGAGGGCGAGCCCAGGGGGGTAGGGGCGCCCCCACCCTCGTGGGCTCCATGAAGCTCCACCGACGTACTTCTTCCACCTATATATACTCTTATACCCTAGATCGACCGAAGAGAGCCATGAAACCACTTTCCCACCGCCGCAACCTTCTGTACCGGTGAGATCCCATCTTGGGGCCTTTTCCGGCGATCTACCGAAGCGGGAATCGATCACAGAGGCTTCTACATCAACACCATAGCCTCTCCGATGAAGTGTGAGTAGTTTACCACAGACCTTCGGGTCCATAGTTATTTGCTAGATGGCTTCTTATCTCTATTTGATTCTCAATACAAAATTCTCCTTGATGTTCTTGGAGATCTATCTGATGTAATACTCTTTTGCGTTGTGTTTGCCGAGATCCGATGAATTGTGGGTTTATGAACAAGATTAACCATGAATATTATTTGGTTCTTCTCTCAATTCTTATATGCATGACTTGATATCTTTGCAAGTCTCTTTGAATTATCAGTTTAGTTTGGCCTACTAGATTGATCTTTCTTGCAATGGGAGAAGCGCTTAGGTTTGGGTTCAATCTTGCGGTGTCCTTTCCTAGTGACAGTAGGGCAGCAAGGCACGTATTGTATTGTTGCCATCGAGGATAAAAAGATGGGGTTTATATGATATTGCTTGAGTTTATCCCTCTACATCATGTCATCTTGCTTAAAGCGTTACTCTGTTCTTATGAACTTAATACTCTAGATGCACGCTGGAGAGCGGGCGATGTGTGGAGTAATAGTAGTAGATGCAGAATCGTTTCGATCTACTTGACACGGAAGTGATGCCTATATTCATGATCATTGCTTAGATATTCTCATAACTATGCACTTTTCTATCAATTGCTCGGCAGTAATGTGTTCACCCACCGTAATACATGATATCTTGACAGAAGCCACTAGTGAAACCTATGGCCCCAGGGTCTCTTTCTTATTATATTGCATCTCTTTTATTTACATCACATCTCGTTTACTATTTTGCAATCTTTACTTCCCAATCTATACAACAAAAATACCAAAAATATTTACTTTACTCTCTATATCAGATCTCACTTTTGCAAGTGACCGTGAAGGGATTCACAACCCCTTTATCGCATTGGCTGCAAGGTTCTTGATTGTTTGTGCGGGTACTAGCTGACTTGTGCATTGTCTCCTACTAGATTGATACCTTGGTTCTCAAAAACTGAGGGAAATACTTACGCTACTTTGCTGCATCACCCTTTACTCTTCAAGGGAAAACCAACGCATGCTCAAGAGGTAGAATATTTCCAAGGGCCTTTCCAAATACAAGTGCCATCGCATTGATGACAAAGACACCTTATTATTCGAGGACCGGATTGTGGTCCCAAAAGGAGATCTAAGGAAGGTCATAATGAATGAAGCACACAATTCTCTTCTTTCCATCCACCCAGGCAGTTCGAAGATGTACCATGACCTGAAGCAGTTGTATTGGTGGACTCGCATGAAGCAGAGATTGCTCAATTCATGAACGAATGTGATGTCTGTCGAAGGGTGAAAGCAGAACATTAACAACCAATTGGTCTCCTCCAACCGCTTGCTATTCCAGAATGGAAGTTTGATAATATCGAAATGGACTTTGTCACTGGCTTTCCCAAGTCCAAGCGGGGGAATCATGTTATCTTCATTGTCATCGACAAGCTTACAAAAGTGGCTCAGTTCCTTCTAGTCAAAGAATCTATCACGACAACTCAGTTGGCAGAGTTGTACACGTCCTGAATTGTCTCGTTGCACGGAATTTCGCAATTGATCTCTTCAGACCGTGGAAGCATTTTCAGTTCCAAGTTCTGGGACTCCTTCCAGAAGGCCGTTAGCACCAACATTCGTTTCAGCATGGCTTTCCACCCTCAAACAAGTGGCCAAGTCGAGAGAGTCAACCAAATCTCGAAGACATGCTCAGAGCTTGTGTCATCTCTTTCAGTATGAAGTGGGAAGATAGCCTCTCTTATGCCGAGTTCTCCTACAACAACATCTACCAAGCAAGTTCGGGCAAGGCCTCATTTGAAATTCTTTATGGCAGAAAGTGTCGTACTCCTCTAAACTAGTCTGAGACTGGTGAACGCCAACTTCTTGGCAATGACTTGATCACAGAAGCTGAAGAAATGTGTAAAGTCATCCATGAAAATCTCGAAGCCGCGCAATCACGCCAGAAGAGTTACTATGGTAGCAAGCACCGTGACTTGGCTTTCGAGATCGGAGACCATGTCTATGTTGGCATCTCTCCCATGAAAGGCACTCAACACTTCAGTATCAAAGGGAAGCTTGCCCCTAGATATGTGGGTCCTTTCAAGATCATTGGAAAAAGAGGCGACCTCGCCTATCAACTTGAGCTCCCTTCTAACTTCTCAAATGTGCACCATGTGTTTCATGTGTAACAACTTCACAAGTGCTTAAAGACGCCCGAGCGCACTATCAACTTCGAAGAAATTGACCTCCAAGAAGACTAGTCTTATCATGAGCATCCCGTTGCCATTCTTGAAGAAACTGAGCGCAAAACTCGCAACAAGTCGATCAAATTCCTCAAAGTTAAATGATCTCACCATTCCGACCGAGAACCTACTTGGAAGCACGAGGATCACCACCGTTCCGAATATCTAGAGTTCCTTCAGTCCTAGATCTCGGGACGAGGTCCTCTTGTATTGGAGGAGAGTTGTAACACGCCAGATGTAAAGCTTCCATATTTGGCAATATATCCATGTTGATCTCCATCCAATTCCGTTTGGGGTTCCATCTTTTCGGCTCATCTTGTTTTGTTATGTTTTTCTAGTCATTGCCATGCCATGCTTACCTTGTCATACTGCATTTGTGCTTGTGTCTGTTTGCATTCTCATAATCATCATGTGCATTGTCATAATCATGCATGTTGTATTGTTGCATGCTCCATGTGTGGTTCTTGCACCATCACTCCTCCTTCCTTCCCTTTCTTCCTTTTCTGCAAGTGCCATTTTTTCCCTTCTCCATTAATGTCCAACTTTTCCCCAATATTCTAGCACCATGCCCAAGACCTCTCTGCCAAATTTCAGCTTGATCTAAGTTGTTTTGGCCAGGTTCAAAAATGACCCAAGTCTGAACTAAATTCAAACTTGCATTATTTTTCTACATCTAAAAATGCCTGGGACAATTTTATAAAATAGAGAAATATTTCAGGGTTATGGGAATATTTTTATATTTCTCTAACTCCTCTCCTAGAACCCTGGACTTTTCCTTTAATTGCACCTGTTTATCTAAATAAATAGAATTAGTAAAGAGGCAAAGCTTACCTGGGCCGGCCTCGCAGTGCAGCAGCCACCGCAGCCCAGCAAGCGTAGCCCACCTGGCGCCAGCGCGAGCCCTCCTTCCTCCTTTTCTCACCCATGCGCGTGCACTCCCCCGCTAGTCGTGTGCCACGTCGCCCCACGGGCCCACTATTCGGAGACCATGCCCACGCCCACACCCACGTTTTCCTCCTCCTCACGCCGTCCCCATCGGGACCGCGAGCCCGAGCGCACCGTCGTGCCATCCTGTCGCCCTAGCCCCTTTTAAACCCCTCTCCATGTCTCCCTGCCTCTCTAGGGTTCCCTCTTCCCTCTCGCCACTGCCGCTAGGTGAAGGAGCCACCAGATCCGCCGCTAGGACCCCATCCCGAACGCATCTGAGAGCACGGCCTTGTCGCCATCATACTCACCGTCATCCTCGGCGTCGCCAACCGTGTCTAACATCTTCCCCGGCGTCAACTACTTCCATGACGTTAACTATATGGAGCCGAGGGCCTCGTTCGCGTCGTCTTCTTCCTCATCTTCGACTCCGGCCACCGCAAGTGTTCGATCACTGTCACCGACGTCTCCGACGTCCCCTCGTGTACCCAAGCACACCACCGTGTTTGTGGTGAGCACGCGCTCCTCACCGACCTCTTTCCCCCCTTTGTTTACGCGCTTTGTCGAGGGTTGCCACTCGCACTTGAATGCGCCGCCATCGGGCCTCGTCTCCGGCGAGTTCCCCAACCTCCTTAGCGCTTCCTTGCTTGTCTGTCATGATCGATGTGTCGTGTAGGCCGGTTCCACATGTTCAGCTGCTCGCGTAGTCCTACGCCTCACCGCGTTCGCCTATGTCATCGCCGGCGTCGACTCCGTCGTCGTCCGGTGCAGCTAGTGGCACTCAGGTTGATGGAATCCCCTTGCGGTACCATTGCGCACCTACGTCATCTAACTGCTACCTCTTGAGCATGGCGTTGGATTTCCCCGAAGACGAGAGGATGATACAGCAAAGTAGCGTAAGTATTTCCCTTAGTTTTTGAGAACCAAGGTATCAATCCAGTAGGAGGCTACGCGCGAGTCCCTCGTACCTACACAAAAACAATAGCTCAACGCAACCAACGCGCTTAGGGGTTGTCAATCCCTTCACGGTCACTTATGAAAGTGAGATCTGTTAGAGATGATAACTGATATTTTTGGTATAGAGATGCAAAGTAAAAAGTAAAAGAAAAGTAAAAGCAAAGCAATAATAAAGTGATGGAGATTGATATGATGAGAAATAGACCTGGGGGCCATAGGTTTCACTAGTGGCTTCTCTCAAGAGCATAAGTATTCTACGGTGGGTGAACAAATTACTGTTGAGCAATTGACATAATTGAGCATAGTTATGAGAATATCTAGGTATGATCATGTATATAGGCATCACGTCTGAGACAAGTAGACCGACTCCTGCCTGCATCTACTACTATTACTCCACTCATCGACCGCTATCCAGCATGCATCTAGAGTATTAAGTTAAAAACAGAGTAACGCCTTAAGCAAGATGACATGATGTAGAGGGATAGTTTCATGCAATATGATAAAAACCCCATCTTGTTATCCTCGATGGCAACAATACAATACGTGCCTTGCTGCCCCTTCTGTCACTGGGAAAGTACACCGCAAGATCGAACCCAAAGCTAAGCACTTCTCATATGGCAAGAAAAACCAATCTAGTAGGCCAAACCAAACTGATAATTTGAAGAGACTTGCAAAGATAACCAATCATACATAAAAGAATTCAGAGAAGATTCAAATATTATTCATAGATATACTAGATCATAAACCCACAATTCATCAGTCTCAACAAACACACCGCAGAAAGAAGATTACATCGAATAGATCTCCACAAGAGAGGGGGAGAACATTGTATTGAGATCCAAAAACAGAGAAGAATCCATCTAGCTACTAACTATGGACCTGTAGGTCTGAAATAAACTACTCACACTTCATCGGACGGGCTTGGATGATGATGTAGAAGCCCTCCGTGATCGATGCCCCCTCCGGCGGAGCTCCGGAATAGGCCCCAAGATGGGATCTCGTGGATACAGAAAGTTGCAGCGGTGGAATTAGGTTTTTGGCTCCCTCCCCCGATCGTTTGGGGGTACATGGATATATATGGGAGGAAGAAGTACGTCGGTGGAGCTTCGAGGGGTCCACGAGGCAGGGGGGCGCGCCCTAGGGGGGGCCCTCCACCCTCGTGGCCGCCTCGTGGATTTCTTGACGGAGGGCCAAGTCTCCTGGATATTATTTGATGAGAAAATCACGTTTCCGAAGGTTTCATTCCGTTTGGACTCCGTTTGATATTTTGTTTCTCCGAAACACTGAAATAGGCAAAAAACAACAATTCTGGGCTGGGCCTCCGGTTAATAGGTTAGTCCCAAAAATAATATAAAAGTGGAAAATAAAGCCCAATATAGTCCAAAACAGTAGATAATATAGCATGGAGCAATCAAAAATTATAGATACGTTGGAGACGTATCAAGCATCCCCAAGCTTAATTCCTGGTCGTCCTCGAGTAGGTATGATAAAAACAGAATTTTTGATGCAGAGTGCTACTTGGAATAATTCTAATGTAATTCTTCTTAATTGTGGTATGAATATTCAGATCCGAAAGATTCAAGACAAAAGTTCATATTGACATAAAAATGATAATACTTCAAGCATACTAACTAAGCAATTATGTCTTCTCAAAATAACATGGTCAAAGAAAGTTCATCCCTTCAAAATCATATAGTTTAGTCATGTTTCATTTTTGT
Organism: Triticum aestivum; assembly: GCF_018294505.1. Lineage (NCBI taxonomy): Eukaryota > Viridiplantae > Streptophyta > Magnoliopsida > Poales > Poaceae > Triticum > Triticum aestivum. Next base: position 365,025,839 of record NC_057809.1, on the reverse strand, counting down.
CACACAAGAATGCTCTCATCATGCACAACCCCGATGACAACCCAAGTAATCTCAAACCTATAAACTTTCACGCAATATATGAGCGCGAGCCATGGACATAGCACTATAGGTGGAATAGAATATAATGAGGGGGTTATGTGGAGAAGAAAAAAAAGGAGAAAGTCTCACATCAACGAGGCTAATCAATGGGCTATGGAGATTCCCACCGATTGATGTTAATGCAAGGAGTAGGGATTGTCATGCAACGGATGCACTAGAGCTATAAATGTATGAAAGCTCAACAAAAGAAACTAGTGGGTGTGCATCCAACTTGCTTGCTCACGAAGACCTAGGGCACTTGAGGAGGCCCATTGTTGGAATATACAAGCCAAGTTCTATAATGAAAAAAAATTCCCACTAGTATATGAAAGTGATAACATGAGAGACTCTCTACTATGAAGATCATGGTGCTACTTTGAAGCACAAGTGTGGTAAAAGGATAGTAACATTGTCCCTTCTCTCTTTTTCTCTAATTTTTGTGGGCCTTTTCTTTTTTTATGGCCTTCCTCTTTTTTTGGGCCTTCTCTTTTTTATGGCCTTTCTCTTTTTTTATTCCTCACTTGGGACAATGCTCTAATAATGATGATCATCACACTTCTATTTATTTACAACTCAATGATTACAACTCGATACTAGAACAAAGATGACTCTATATGAATGCCTCCGGCGGTGTACCGGGATATGCAATGAACCAAGAGTGACATGTATGAAATAATTATGAACGGTGGCTTTGCCACAAATACTATGTCAACTACATGATAATGCTAGGAATTATGATAATGATGAATGTGTCATGATGAACAGAATGATGGAAAGTTGCATTGCAATATATCTCAGAATGGCTATGGAAATGCCATAATAGGTAGGTATGGTGGCTGTTTTGAGGAAGATATAAGGAGGTTTATGTGTGAAAGAGCGTATCATATCATGGGGTTTGGATGCACCAGCGAAGTTTGCGCCAACTCTCAATGTGAGAAAGGGCAATGCACGGTACCGAAGAGGCTGGCAAGGATGGAAGGGTGAGATTGCGTATAATCCATGGACGCAACATTAGTCATAAAGAACTCACATACTTATTGCAAAAATCTACAAGTCATCAAAAACCTCAGCACTAAGCGCATGCTCCTAGGGGGATAGATTGGTAGGAAAAGACCATCGCTCGTCCCCGACCGACCAACACTTTGATATTATTACCTCCATATCTCAAAACAATCATTAAGCATCAAACTTTTCTTAGTATTCAACACACTAATAAGAAAGTTTTATTATTAATCTTGCATACCAAGCATATTAGGATTTTAAGCAAATTACCATGCTAATAAGACTCTCAAAATAATCTAAGTGAAGCATGAGAGATCAATAGTTTCTATAAAACAAATCCACCACCGTGCTCTAAAAGATATAAGTGAAGCACTAGAGCAAAATTATATAACTCAAAAGATATAAGCGAAGCACATAGAGTATTCTAACAAATTCCAAATCATGTATGGCTCTCTCGAAAGGTTTGTACAGCAAGGATGATTGTGTTAAACTAACAAGCAAAGACTCAAATCATAAAAGATGCTCCAAGCAAAACACATATCATGTGGTGAATAAAAATATAGCTCCAAGTAAAGTTACCGATAGAAGTAGACGAAAGAGGGGATGCCTTCCGGGGCATCCCCAAGCTTTGGATTTTAGGTGTCCTTAGATTATCTTGGGGGTTCCATGGGCATCCCAAAGCTTAGGCTCTTGCCACTCCTTGTTCCATAATCCATCAAATCTTTACCCATAACTTGAAAACTTCACAACACAACTTAAAGTAGAAAATCTCGTGAGCTCCGTTAGCGAAAGAAAACAAAAGACCACTTCAAGGTAATGTAATGAACACATTATTTATTTATATTGGTGTTAAAACTACTGTATTCCAACTTATCTATGGATTATAAACTATTTTACTAGCCATAGATTCATCCAAATAAGCAAACAACACACGAAAAACAGAATCTGTCAAAAACAGAACAGTCTGTAGTAATATGTAGCTAGCGCAATATCTGAAACCCCAAAAATTCTAAAATAAGTGGCTGGACGTGAGGAATTTATCTATTAATCATCTTAAAAAAGAATTAACTAAATATCACTCTCCAAATAAAAATGACAGCAGTTCTCGCGAGCGCTAAAGTTTCTGTTTTTTACAGCAAGTTCAACAAGACTTTCCCCAAGTCTTCCCAATGGTTCTACTTGGCACAAACACTAATTAAACACAAAAAACACAACAAAAACAGAGGCTAAATAAATTATTTATTACTAAACAGGAGCAAAAAGCAAGGAATAAAAATAAAATTGGGTTGCCTCCCAACAAGCGCTATCGTTTAACGCCCCTAGCTAGGCATAACAAGCAAGAATAGATCTAGGTATTGCCATAATAGTAAGATAGATTATTAAAACTCATTTCACATTCCCTACGTTCGGCAGCAAGTTTTCTTTGAGGCAATCAAAAGTAATCAAAAGGTCTAAATTTAACGGGACAAAAGTCCCCAATATCAACCTTGGGAGGTATAGGTTCCTCCTTTGGTCCTTCATAATGCACAACCAATTCATCATTATAAGCATTCTTTTGACAGAACTTTGTGAGCCTATATTCAAGAGAATATCCTAGTTCATTATTTCGAATAGCCAAATCATCATTAAGTTCAAAAATTCTATCAACTAAAACATTGGTAGGAACCCTTTTTCTAAGATTTTCATTGAAAGCAACATAGTCTAGAGATTGAAAACGCATTATTTCTTCTTGATCAAAGAGGATAGCCTCTATGGGAGGACGGCAAGCATCCACCCTATAATGCACAAAGATTTCTTTGGCTTATTTTATTATGAATCTAAACTCATGAGCCAAAAAGGTAGTAGCGGCACGCTTAACAGAAGAATGCTCAATATTAGAAAATTCCAGAAAAATCCTTTGTATGGAAGGATGCATGTGCATGAATTGTATTTCAAGTTCAACTACAAGCATGGCAATAGTTTCCTCAAGACTACTAGTTCTATAAAGGATAGAACTACCAATAGAAGGTAAAGCACCGGCACAAGTAAAGAAATCTTGAATAACTCCTTTTCCAATAATATTACCACTACCAACACGAAAAAAATTTGTATGAAAGATGGTAGGTTCTTTAGCAGGAGCATCAGAATTTTTTATGATATTATTATTGTCCATATCGATAATAATTTCCCCAATTTCAGACATAGAGGGAGAAGGTAAAGGACTTGACATAACGTCAAGCTAGCAAACTAACACACGAGCAAACAAAAAGCAAACGGGTAAAAAGAGGCAAATAGAGAAGGAGGATAGAGAGAGAGAGGGCAAATAAAATAGCAAGGGTGAAGTGGGGGAGAGGAAAATGAGAGGCAAATGGCAAATAATGTAATGCGGGAGATAGGGATTGTGATGGGTACTTGGTATGTTGACTTTTGCGCAGACTCCCTGGCAACGGTGCCAGAAATTCTTCTTGCTACCTCTTGAGCACTGCCTTGGATTTCCCCGAAGAGGAGAGGATGATGCAGCAAAGTAGCGTAAGTATTCCCCTTAGTTTTTGAAAACCAAGGTATCAATCCAGTAGGAGGCTACGCGCGAGTCCCTCGTACCTACACAAAACAATAGCTCAACGCAACCAACGCGCTTAGGGGTTGTCAATCCCTTCACGGTCACTTATGAAAGTGAGATCTGATACAGATGATAAATAATATTTTGGGTATAGAGATGCAAAGTAAAAAGTAAAATCAAAGTAAAAGAAAAGCAATAATAAAGTGATGGAGATTGATATGATGAGAAATAGACCCGGGGGCCATAGGTCTCACTAGTGGCTTCTCTCAAGAGCATAAATATTCTACGGTGGGTGAACAAATTACTGTTGAGCAATTGACAGAATTGAGCATAGTTATGAGAATATCTAGGTATGATCATGTATATAGGCATCACGCCCGAGACAAGTAGACCGACTCCTGCCTGCATCTACTACTATTACTCCACTCATCGACCGCTATCCAACATGCATCTACAGTATTAAGTTAAAAACAGAGTAACGCCTTAAGCAAGATGACATGATGTAGAGGGATAGTTTCATGCAATATGATAAAAACCCCATCTTGTTATCCTCGATGGCAACAATACAATACGTGCCTTGCTGCCCCTTCTGTCGCTGGGAAAGGACACTGCAAGATCGAACCTAAAGCTATGCACTTCTCCCATGGCAAGAAAAACCAATCTAGTAGGCCAAACCAAACTGATAATTCGAAGAGACTTGCAAACATAACCAATCATACATAAAAGAATTCAGAGAAGATTCAAATATTATTCATAGATAGACTGGATCATAAACCCACAATTCATCGATCTCAACAAACAAACCGCAAAAAGAAGATTACATCGAATAGATCTCCACAAGAGAGGGGGAGAACATTGTATTGAGATCCAAAAACAGAGAAGAAGCCATCTAGCTACTAACTATGGACCCGTAGGTCTGAAATAAACTACTCACAGTTCATCGGAGGGGCTTGGATGATGATGTAGAAGCCCTCCGTGATCGATGCCCCCTCCGGCGGAGCGCCGGAACAGGCCCCAAGATGGGATCTCATGGATACAGGAAGTTGCGGCGGTGGAATTAGGTTTTTGGCTCCGTCCCTGATTGTTTGGGGGTACGTAGGTATATATAGGAGGAGCTTCGAGGGGCCCACGAGGCAGGGGGTGCGCCCTAGGGGGGGCCTCCACCCTCGTGACCACCTCGTGGCTTTCTTGACGGAGGGTCCAAGTCTCTTGGATCTTATCTGATGAGAAAATCACGTTTCCGAAGGTTTCATTCCGTTTGGACTCCGTTTGATATTCTGTTTCTCCGAAACACTAAAATAGGCAAAAAACAGCAATTCTGGCCTAGGCCTCCGGTTAATAGGTTAGTCCCAAAAATAATATAAAAGTGGATAATAAAGCCCAATATAGTCCAAAACAGTAGATCATATAGCATGGAGCAATAAAAAATTATAGATACGTTGGAGACGTATCACTCACTAGGTTGCCGGAGCAGCCCCGTTGCGCGCCTTCGCCGTCTCTGTCGCCGACGTGCAGGTGCTCCGCCTGCCTCGTTCAGTTGGATCACAAGGAGCCCAGCCCCTCCTCTGCCAGTACTCCCTCTGTATCCCAGTTTCTGGGGCCGCGTTGTTTCACTCGAGCGGCCCAGGTTTGATCCCCCGCGGTTGCAGCAACCCCCCTTTTTATTATTTCCTTTGCACACTTAGTGACAGGCAAGGCCCACCTGTCATATACACAACCACCTAGTGCGCAGCTGGCAGCCTCTCTCCCGTTTCCTTCTTTTTCTTTTATTGCAGATTCAGCTTAGTTTCCATTTCTTGCATATGGGATCTTTCCATTTCGGGTAAGTCCAATTCTAGACGTTCCAAATATGGAAATTGCCAAATCTATTCATTTCCATTTAGGGCAGTATTTCATTCTAAGCATTTGTGATGATTTTTCTACAGTAACCTAGAAATATTATACTTGTTTTTGGGGTAGAAAAATCCCACCAATCCAGTGGTGGCATTAGTTTCTGCATTTGATCAAGTTCACGAACATGTCATTTTACATCAAGTTGTTGTTTTGTCTTTTATGTATGATTAAATTCAAACATGCTATGTTTTATTTTGACACATGTGTAGCTTCCTTTTCATGTCTACTCCATGCTATAATTTATTTCATGCCATGAAGTGCACTATGATGAGTGCCACAAGCTTGTAAACTTGCTATCATGAATCTGTTTCTGCCATGCCATGATTTCTACTAAGTTTGAGATCTGTTCGCATCATTTCCCATGTTTGCACTAGTACTATCATCAGTTCAGTTAGGGAGTTTTATTAAGTGCATTTAGTACTATCATGCCAAGATCTTATGTACTTTGATATGTTCCTGTAGCTTGTAATTTACAAGCTCCAAAAATTGCAACCTGATGCTGTTTATGCCATTTTTAGTATTTTCACAAAGTATGTAAACCAGTTAGCTTTTGCATTTTGCCATGCTGTTTTAAACCTGTTCTAGTGAGTTCTAGCAGTAGCTCAGTGTTCATGATTTGTAGAGCTTCACCTGTACTTCACTATAATGTATTTTTTTCCATGTTTGGGTGATGTAGCATGTTTAAACATTGCATCCAAGTTGGTATGTTGCTGTTTTTGGCAGATTGCATTGCATTTTGTTTGGCTTCTCATTTCCAAACTGTGCGTCCATTTCCGGTGATCTTTATATCGATTTCAACCGAAATCTCGCAATCTATCGAGTGGAATGCTTGGTTTGCCAAGTTAATGTCATGATCATCTTTTCCCTTCCAGAGTACCCATATGCATTGCACATCATATCTTGCATTCCATGCCATGTCTTGCACCATGTTGCTTGCGCATTGCATCGGGATTGAATCTTGTTCCATTGCTTGTGTTCTTGCTTTGGGTAGAGCCGGGAGACGAGTTCGTGAACGAGGAACCTGTCGAGTATGTTGAGAACATTGCAGGCAGGATGATCATTAACCCCGATATCACTTCTATCTTTGCTTGCTAGTTGTTTGCACTATAGCTATGTTGCGCTACCTACCACTTGTTTAGAAAGCCTCCCTTATTGCCATGTCAAGCCGCTAACCCACCTTCCTAGGAAACGTTGTTTGGCTATGTTACCGCTTTTGCTCAGCCCCTCTTATAGCGTTGCTAATTGCAGGTGCAGTACATGTTGTTCCTTGTTGGAACATGGATATGTTGGGATATCACAATATTTCTTAGTTAATTAATGCATCCATATACTTGGAAAAGGGTGGAAGGCTTGGCTTTTTTCTCGGTGTTTTGTTCCACTCTTGCTGCCTTAGTTTCCGTCATACCGGTGTTATGTTCCTTGAATTTTGCGTCCCTAACACGGTGAGGGTTTATGGGCCCCTCTTGATAGTTTGCTTTGACTAAAACTCTTCCAGCAAGGACCAACATTGGTTTTACTATTTTCCTAATAACAACTAAAATTTGCATCGAGAGTAATTAACTCGAGGATTCTTAATCAACAACCCGGGCCAGTGCTCCTCATGAGTGTTGGTCCATCCTGTCAACCGCCGGTGGCCACCATGGGCAACTCTAGATTTGCCTATCGGAAGTTTGGACAACCCGATTGTGACCTGAGATGAGATATGCGCGGCTACTATCAGGGTGTTGGCATGTCGGGAGGTCTTGCTGGTTTTGTTTTACCATTGTAGAAATGTCTTGTGCACTAGGATTCCGAGTCTGATCGGAGGGTCCCGCAATGGAGGATTGTCTCCGCGGCTCATGAGCTTGTCATGGGCTCAGTTGGGACACCCCTACAGGGTTTAAACTTTCAAGAGTTGTGCCCGCGGTTATGTGGCAGATGGGAGTTTTTAATATCCGATTGTAGTGAACTTGAAACCAGACTCAATTACAATACACCAACCACATGTGTAACTGTGATGGTCTCTTTTCGATGAGGTTCGGGAAGAGAACACTATGGGGTTATTTTCGAATGTAAGTAGTTCAGGATCACTTCTTGATCATTACTAGTTGCGACCGTTGCGTAGTTTCTCATCTTATTCTTGTATGCGTAAGTTAGCCACCATATAAATGCTAGTGCTTGCTGCAACTCCACCACATATCCATACCTTACCTTTAAGCTTTGTTAGTCTTGATACGGAGGGTGATGTGATTGTTGAGTCCCTGTGGCTCACGGATACTACAAACATAGTTGCACGTACCAACGAGACTGATGCGGGTGATGCCACTGAACTCAAGTGGGAGTTTGACGAAGATCGTGGCCATTACTATGTTTCCTTTCCGGATGGTCAGTAGTGGTGCCCAGTAGGGTCAATTGGGACTTAGCGTGGGTGGTTGTCCTTTATTCGTTTGATTTCGTCCATAGCCGGATTTTGTGTTCATCTTGAATGATTGTATGACTTGATGGTATTTGTGTGACATTGTGGCGATTGTAAGCCAAAGCTCGTATTCTATCTATTCAGTACATGAGATGAGCAAAGATACAACCACTCTTACGACCATACCAATATGCACTTATGCCCCAAGTCGTGCCTCGACACGTATGAAGTATAGTCGCATATTGGACGTGACACAATACTAGCAAGCCCAGTTTTCCACCGCTACCATACCCCGTCGTCCCATTCTTTGGACATGTACGGTTCCCTTCCGGACGCTTGATTATGATGTGGTCGTGACCTCCATGTTCCACCCCATGATCACCGAGTCCATCTTCGCCTCCGTATCCATCCAGTTGCAACTCGAGTTCAGCCAGCTTTTGGTGTAGCCTTGGTTACACCAACTCCTTCCACACTTGAATTCACTTTCATGCACACCACCATAGCATATTAGACCATAATACCGGGGTTTCCGAAAGATTTGTGTGCTTAGGTGTGCATGCATATTATTGTTGTGAGTAGTAGTAATATGTGATGTTGATTGATTAATTGTATTATTAGCATGCTTTGTGTGCTTTTGTTTTCGTCATTTCTTTTGCTTCTTTCTTTGGGCCTTCAGTGTTAGATATTTTCCCCTTATTAAAGTTGCTTGTCAACCAACACTGGACCCGAAGAATCAGTAAGGAGTTCAAATATTTGGAAACTCAACTAAACAGAATGGAATTCTCAGCCGACTGAAGTCAAATGGAAAGAAATATCTGATCCTGATGCCGTTAATCAAATTTGCATTAGCGTGCACTCCTCACAACTGTACGGATAATCAAGTCTCCCTCAGTGTGCACTCTTCATAGCAATGATGATCAAATCTGCAAGAAGATAAACGGTTTGCAAGATCGACAGTATATTATCAGTCAAAAGTATGATTCATATACCTGGTTTGATTCTTGTATGAGGATGATTTTGAAACATGATATACTTGGAAGAAAGCAAGAATGTTCCATGTATTCAATGCTCAGAAATGAGGATAGTCCAGCAAACCCCGTTGCATACCAGCAATCAACATCAGAAATATTAAGATGGTATGTATATGAGGTAATCGGTTCGTATATCACAACGAGAAGCTTCTGGTGTAAGCAACCCAGTCTTCCCTCGCAAGCTACCAGAGAATCTTCCAATTCAAGGTTCCTCTATCTTCCTTAGTATGATACATGGATGACTTCCCATGCAAGGTACTATGTCTTCTTCAGTAAGCAACTGCGAACGCTTCCGACATAAGGTACCAAGTTTTCCCTAGCAAGTCTTTAAGGGGGGAGCTTCTAAAGCACGATACCCAGTCTTCCTCAGCAAGATACTGTAGCGACCAGACCTCAAACAGTCCAATCTCTATGCTCCGGTGTCATCCCTGGATCGGTAATACTGACACCACATAGTACTTGAAGGATTTATAACAGAGTAGCAATCACACACTTATTACATCGAGTGTCTCAAAAGAGAACTTATTATAATAAATATGGATTAAGGCCATCTAATAATGATAACAACAGAAGGCTTGGAAGATAAGTGAGTCCATCAACTCCAATGGCATCACTGAGTATAGAACCACGACCTAAAGGCACCTTACTCGTCGTCTGAAAAGTCTGCAACATGAACGTTGCAGCCCGAAACGGGTCAGCACATGGAATATGCTGGCAAAGTAACACATAGAGAGCAATGAAAGAGTAAGGCTATACTAAATGCATATTTGGCTGGTGGTAAGCTCTATGGTTATAGTTTTGCGTAAAGCCAATTTTTCCCTACTGCAAAGGAATAAATTTTATTTAGCTATCATGGTAGTTGTTAAACATTGAGAGTGTAGACACCCTCTCAATCCCAATTAAGCATCATCATTAAAACCCAACAAAATTAATTTAGAGTAACATGATGAGATTCACATGATAATCCAAGTACTAGATACTCAAGATGTCCATAACCGGGGACACAGCTAACCATGATTAGTTTATACACTCTGCAGAGGTTTGCGCACTTTTCCCCATAAGACTCGATCTCCTCCATTGGGATTCTCGCACTACATGATGTTTGAGAAACGGATGACCGAGACATAGTCTTTCAGAAGCGCTTGCTCCTTACGAACGGGTAGACCGTACCAACCTACATCCCCTACATCTGCTAGTCCACCACTGTAAGAGTTCACATGACTTAGTCAACTATGCTAGAGCCCATAGTAGCTTCTGGCTGCACACGGAAGTTTCTAGTATGAATAATCTCATGATCCCTTTGAGCCTGGGTGGCGGTCCAAAAGAAAAACAGGCAATCGCTGGAATACCCAGGTGCCTCAATCCACCCAGATGTGTGTTTAGGTTGCCACCTTAAGTAAACCATTAATTTAAAAATCTCACATCTTTCATGGATACACTCACCAAATCCATGTCTACTGGCATAGCATGGCATAACAAGAAAACATAGAAGTAACTCCCAAAGGTTTGATAATAAAACAGGTAATAGGTACTACCTCATCTACTTCCCAAACCCACAATTTAATTAGATCCTAATCATGCAATGGTATGAGGATTGATCTAATGCAATAAAAACTGGGTAGTAGGAGGTATGATCAAAGTGTTACTTGCCTTGCTGATGATCCGCAAAACCTAGCGATTCGATGTAGCAAGCGGCGCACTCCGGGTACTCTATCGCAAACAAACAAGCATACAATAAGTACTCATCTAATGCACAGGTAAAACTCGAATAAGAGATCTAACCAGATAGTTCAACTTAAGAACTCCGGTTGGAAAAAAGAATCAAATCAAACGAAGCAACGAAAGACAAAAGGCGAAAGAACCAAGCTTTGTTTACAATTCTGGATCTAGGTCAAATTTTACAGAGGCAAAAACTTGTTTGAGTTGGTTAAACGGAAAGAGGGTTTTGAGACGAAACTCCAGGCTTTGAATCGCCTGATTCCAATAAACGAGCGAAAAGTTAAACTAGAACGAAAATCGGATCAGAAATCGCGATCAGAAATAATTGCGGAATAATCCGAGAAAAAGAAAAACGACGAACAGAATAACGAATGAACGTTCGTTTTCTAGAACTAAATGATGAACGCGTTTGTTAAAACGAACGGACGAGCGAACGCTTGCTAAATAAATAAACTGGAAAAAAACCGATCTATTAAAAAAACGAAGTTGGTTTTAAAAAACGAATTGGTTTTTCTCAGAAAACCGAGCGGCGGGCTGGCTACCTTGGCTCGGTCCGGTGGGGCTCCGGGCGGCGGCGGTGGGCAGCAGCGGCGGCGGGCGGCGGCTGGCGGCGCAGGCGATGTGCAGCGGCGGCAGCAGCGGCGGCGGGGCGGCGTGCGGCGCGGCTCGACGACTCGGGGTGGGGTAGCTATTTAAGGAGGGGGGCGTCCTTGCTTGGGGAGGGGGTCGGCGGCGGAGGCGTGCCCGGCACGGTCTCCTCGAGTCCGGCGGCAGCTCGGCGAGGGAGCCGGTAGCCTGGCAGGCCGGCCTAGCTCGGCTGCACATTTGGCCCAGTCGGGCGCGGGGTTTTTTTCAAAACAATTTCGCCGAAAGTAAGAAAAATTCTAGAAAAATAAATAAAAATCTAAAATTGCCAAAACAAATTTTCACCATCTAAAAAAATATTTAGAACAAGATGAACATTTGCTTGGCCCTACATGCAATTTTTGCAAATGTGCATTTTTTCCTAAATTCAAATAAAACCATGAAAAACTCCAAAATAAAACCTTATTTGATTATTTATTAAATCCTCAATATTTCTTTATTTTGGGAAAGTCATTTTATTCCCTCTCTCATTTTTTTATAATAGAAATAATTGGGGATAAAATAAATAAAATCAAATGATCCTATTTTCAAAATTTGAGAAAACTCAAATATGAAAATAACGAAATCCCCAACTCTCTCCGAGGGTCCTTGAGTTGCGTAGAATTTCTATGATCAACCCAAAAGGAAAATAAATATGATATGCAGTGATGATATATTGTATAACATTCCAAATTGAAAATTTGGGATGTCACAAACCTACCCCCCTTAAGATGAATCTCACCGTCGAGATTCAGGTTGGCTAGAAAATAGGCGAGGGTGGTCCTTCAGCAAATCTTCCTCTCGCTCCCAGGTGGCTTCATCCTCCGTGTGGTGGCTCCACTAAACTTTGCAAAACTTGATAACCTTGCTGCGGGTTACTCTGTTGGCATACTCAAGAATCTTAACTGGTTTCTCCTCATAGGTCAAATCACTGTCCAACTGAATCACTTCCAGCGGCACTGTATCTCTCAGCGGTATATCAGCCATCTCCGCGTGGCACATCTTCAACTGGGAAACGTGGAACATGTCGTGAACTCCTGACAATCCTCCGAGTAATTCCAAGTTGTAGGCTACTTCTCCCATATGCTCCAAAACCTTGTATGGTCCTATAAAACGTGGAGCTAACTTTCCCTTAACTCCAAGGCGCTTAACTCCTCGAAGTGGAGATACTCGAAGATAAACTCGGTCTCCGACTTCGTAAACTGTCTCCTTGCGTTTAGAATCTGCGTAGCTCTTCTGCCTGGACTGGGCTACCTTGAGCCTATCGCGAATCAATTTCACCTTTGGTTCAGACTCCTTAATCAGATTCGATCCAAACAACTGTCGGTCTCCAACTTCATCCCATGAAAACGGGGTTCTGCACCTTCTTCCGTACAAGGCTTCGAAAGGGGCCATCTTCAAACTGGATTGATAACTGTTGTTTTAAGAGAACTTTGCATATGGAAAATTGTCGTCCCAACTAGATCCATAATCTAGCGCACAAGCTCTCAGCATATCCTCCAAAATCTGATTGACTCTCTCGGTCTGTTCATCTGTCTGCGAATGGAAAGCTGTACTGAATTCTAGCCTGGTACCCAAAGTTTCGTGTAACTGATTCCAGAACTTTGAGGTAAACTGGGTTCCTCTATCTGATCCAATGCTCCTTGGAACTCCATGCAGACATACGATCCTGGTCATGTATATCTTTGCCAACTTGGCACTAGTATAGGTAGTCTTCATTGGGATGAAATGAGCTACCTTTGTCAAACAATCGACTACTACCCAAATCGAGTCATAGCCTAAACGAGTTCTGGGCAATCCCATAATAAAATCCATGCCTAGCTTATCCCACTTCCATTCGGGTATTGGCAATGGCTGTAGCAATCCGGCTGGCTTCTGATGCTCTGCCTTTACTCTCTGACATACATCACAAACTGATACATACTCCGCAGAATCCTTCTTCATTCCGGTCCACCAGAAAGTATCCTTCAAATCCAGATACATCTTGGTATTTCCTGGGTGAATCGAATATGGTGAATCATGGGCCCCTTGCAGAATCAACTTCCTGATCTCTGGGTCATTGGGCACATAAACACTGTCTTCAAACCATAAGGTATCGTGCTCATCCTCACGAAATCCTTTAGCTTTTCATTTGCTCATTTTCTCCTTAATAGAAGTGATCTCCTTGTCAGTCCTTTGAGCTTCTCTTATCTTATCCATCAAAGTAGACTGAATCTCCAATGCTGCTACATAGTCTCTTGGAACTATTTCCAAACATAGCTCACGAAGATTCTTGGCTAACTCTCTTGGTAAATCTCCCGTCCTTATAGTGTTGACATGGCTTATATGGCTCAATGCGTCAGCTACTACGTTAGCCTTTTCGGGATGATAATGCAATCTCATATCATAATCCTTGATGAGCTCCAACCATCTTCTCTGCCTGAGATTTAACTCCTTCTGCGTGAAGATATACTTCAAACTCTTGTGATCCGTGTACACCTCACAATGGTTTCCAATGAGAAAATGTCTCCAAGTCTTCAACGCATGCACTACGGCTACTAACTCCAAATCATGCTTGGCATAATTCAACTCACGAGGCTTAAGCTATCGTGAGGCATATGAAACAACTCTTCCTTCCTGCATAAGCACTGCTCCAAGTCCTCGACGTGAAGCGTCGCAATACACCTCATAACCCTTGGTCTAATCTGGCAAAATCAACATTGGTGATGTAATCAAACGTTTCTTCAACTCCTGGAAACTGGCCTCACACTCTTCAGTCCATTTGAACTTGGTATCCGTCTTCAACAACTCCGTCATAGGCTTCGCAATCTTCGAGAAGTTTTCAATAAATCTCCGGTAGTATCCTGTGAGTCCAAGAAAACTCCGGATATCTCCAACTGTTGTTGGGGCTTCCCAATTAGTCACAGTGTCAACCTTGGTGGGATCTACTGCTATACCTTCTCCAGATATAACGTGTCCGAGGAATCCAACTTCCTTCAACCAAAACTCACGTTTGCTAAACTTGGCATATAACTGATGTTCTCTGAGCTTTCCAAGTACCAAACGCAAATGCTCCTTATGCTCCTCTTCATTCTTCGAGTAAACTAGGATATCATCAATAAACACTACGATGAACTTGTCCAAGAACTCCATAAATACTTTTTTCATCATGTTCATAAAATATGCGGCTGACTTAGTCAGACCAAATGACATAATGGTATACTCGTACAACCCATACCTGGTGGTAAAAGCTGTGTTAGGTATATCCTATTCTCGAATCTTCAATTGGTGGTATCTTGATCGCAGATCGATCTTGGAAAATACCTTAGCTCCTTTCAATCGATCAAACAGATCATGGATCATCGGTAGTGGGTACTTGTTCTTGATGGTTACTTCATTCAATCCTCGATAATCAACAACCATCCTTAACGATCCATCCTTCTTATCCACTAGAAGTACCGGCGATCCCCAAGGTGAAGAACTTGGGCGAATATAACCCTTATCCAATAACTCTTTAATCTGCTTCTTAATCTCTTCCAAATCCTTTGTGGGCATCCTATATGGTCTCTTAGATATTGGCCCTGTGCCTGGCAAAAGCTCAATCAAAAACTCAATATCTCTATCCGGTGGCATGCCTGGCAACTCATCTGGAAATACGTCAGGGAAATCCTTTACCACTGGTACTTCCTCCTGCACAACTCCTGTTAGGGAATTTACTTGAGTCCTCTTTGGCACATGCTGGGATACATACTTGATCCTTCTTCCTTCTGGCTTTGTAAGCAAAATTGATTTACTGGCGCATTCAATATTCCCTTCATACTTTGATAACCAATCCATGCCTAATATCACATCCAATCCTTGGGATTCCAATATTATTAGGTCCGAGGGAAATACATAGTTACCAATCCTTAATGCTAACCGATCACACCATAGACTAGCCATATACTCTACTCCAGGCGAGGTTACTAACATGGGTGACCTAAGGGATTGGGTTGGCAGTTTATACTTATCCACAAATCCCCTTGAGATGTATGAATGCGATGCACCAGTATCACAAAGAACGAGTGCAGTAAATGACTTAACCAAAAACTT
Source organism: Triticum aestivum (assembly GCF_018294505.1). Classification (NCBI taxonomy): domain Eukaryota; kingdom Viridiplantae; phylum Streptophyta; class Magnoliopsida; order Poales; family Poaceae; genus Triticum; species Triticum aestivum. Next base: position 365,010,487 of record NC_057809.1, on the reverse strand, counting down.
ACCGATTACTACATCCGACTGCTCTTCAACCTCCTCCACGTTAACGTGGTTCACCTGTCCCCTATTGAAAGGGTTCGGCTTCTTCCCAGAGCTTCCATTGCCATTTCCATTCTGGGATTCAGGACATTCATTGGCATAATGTCCGGTCTTCTAGCACTTAAACAAGTGACTTGGCTCAGGTCTCTTTTGGCTGGGGTTGATGGGTTGGTACGGTTTTGGCCGTTGCTTCCCCCATTCCCATTACCATTCTTGGGGCCATTATGATTGTGCCAGCTACCTCCTCCATGGGTATGCTGAAAATGTCCTCCCGGTCTAGGGGTAAAACGTGGCTTCTGCTGAGCTCCAGAATTGTACTTCCCTTTTCCATACTTCCTCTTGCGGTTCTCAATCTGCTGTTGCTTCCCTTTAATCATAAGAGCATGATCTACCAACTCCTGGTAGTTGTTGAAGGTTGCTACCATCAACTGCATGCTCAACTCATCATTCAGTCCTTCCAGAAACTTCTCCTGTTTAGCCGCATCCATAGCAACGTCATCTGGGGCATAACGTGCTAGCTTACTAAAGTGCTCCACATATTGGCCAACTGTCCGTCCTCCTTGGTGCAAGTTGCGAAACTCACGCTTCTTCATGGCCATAGCTACTGCTGAAACATGGGCAGTACGGAAAGCTTGCTGAAACTGGTCCCATGTGATAGTGTCGATGGGGAAAGTGGCTGTGAAATTCTCCCACCATGATGTTGCGGGTCCTTCAAGATGATGTGCGGCAAAATTCACCTTTTCCGCATCTATGCATCCTGCCGTGGTCAACTCCCTAGCTGTCTTGCGGAGCCAATCATCTGCTACTATCGGCTCGGTGCTACTAGAGAACACCGGTGGATTCAGCCTAAGAAAATAGGCTAAGTGGTCAACAGGTGGTGGTGGTGGTGGGTTGTTGCTGTTGTTCCCCTGATTCTGATTCTGGACTAGCAACTGCATCAATGTGTTCTACTGCTGGATCAACTAAGTGAGCTCCGGTGGGAAGGTGAATCCGGGGTCACGTCTCGGAGGCATCTTAGGGTTTAGAAAAGATGAGAGTAAGAATAGAGGGGGTCTAGAGAGAGAACACTACCCATATGCACATGAGCCAAAACAAACAATTCACTTCATTCAATCAAACAAGGGCATACAATCGATCTAACTATCATAACAGTGCTCGGACTACTATATTAACATGGTGGACTACTACTACTGATGAGGTGGTCTACTAAAAATATTCTTCGGTTGTAGACTCCATGATATCTGCTCCAGCTTCATCAACATAGTCATCATCACTATCATCTGGATCCGAGTCGGTGTCGTCGATGATGATGTAGTCTTCAGGGCGAATCTCCTTGGGTTCTTCATCTTCTTCTACTGGTGTAGGGCCTCCCATAAATATTCTGATATTCTTGATCAAGTCGTCATTCTTCTCCACTAGTACTTCAATTTCCTCTTCATAATCTTCACATGTAGCCTTGAGTTCTTTCTCCAGTTCCTTGATTCTTGTCATCGCCTTCTTCAGATCTATCATGTCAGCGCACATCTGGTTCTCCTGACGTTGAATGTGCTGGTTTAACTCCTGGATAAAAGCTGCAATTGATCTATCCTTCTTGGTGTTGATCATCTCCCAGTGCTCATCTTGGCGCCCACAAATCTGGTAGATAGTATCCTTGAGATCATTGCGGTAAACTTCTCCAATACGTCCCATGGCGATGTGAGCTACCATGCTCTTTCCTAGACTCCATGTCGGTGCATCAAAGGAAAACTCTATGGGCTCGGTGTCTGGCATGAACGTCCTTCCTGGAACTTGAACTTGAATCATCCAGCGCTCTTTAGGTAAAGTGGCGTTGTAGGTTCCGGTGAAGCTTGGTACTCCGATGTTCAAGTACTTAGTGACTTCCTTCAGGTGACGTCCAAAGGGTGTACCTTCATCCGGCTGGGTGAACTTGTTCCTTGCATCCGCCATCCTAAAAGAGTAGAAAAGATGAGTAGTTAGAATGGGAAGAGTGAGTAGTGATCTAGGGATATAGCTTAGTGGTCGTGTCCTACAGTCAGCGTGTGCTCTGATACCATCTTGTAGCGAATAGACCTCAAACAGTCCAATCTCTATGCTCCGGTGTTATCCCTGGATCGGTAATGCTGACACCACACAGTACTTGAAGGATTTATAACAGAGTAGCAATCACACACTTATTACATCGAGTGTCTCAAAAGAGAACTTATTACAATAAATATGGCTTAAGGCCATCTAATAACGATAACAGCGGAAGGCTTGGAAGATATGTGAGTCCATCAACTCCAATGGCATCACTGAGTATAGAACCACGACCTAAAGGTGTTGGAAATATGCCCTAGAGGCACTAATAAATTGATTATTATTATATTTTCTTGTTCATGATAATCGTTTATTATCCATGCTAGAATTGTATTGATAGGAAACTCAGATACATGTGTGGATACATAGACAAGACCAGGTCCCTAGTAAGCCTCTAGTTGACTAGCTCGTTGATCAATAGATGGTTACGGTTTCCTGACCATGGACATTGGATGTCGTTGATAACAGGATCACATCATTAGGAGAATGATGTGATGGACAAGACCCAATCCTAAGCATAGCACTAGATCACGTAGTTCGTATGCTAAAGCTTTTCTAATGTCAAGTATCATTTCCTTAGACCATGAGATTGTGCAACTCCCGGATACCGTAGGAGTGCTTTGGGTGTACCAAACGTCACAACGTAACTGGGTGACTATAAAGGTGCACTAGGGTATCTCCGAAAGTGTCTGTTGGGTTGGCGCGAATCGAGACTGGGATTTGTCACTCCATGTAAACGGAGAGGTATCTCTGGGCCCACTCGGTAGGACATCATCATAATGTGCACAATGTGATCAAGGAGTTGATCACGGGATGATGTGTTACAAAACGAGTAAAGAGACTTGCCGGTAACGAGATTGAACAAGGTATAGGGATACCGACGATCGAATCTCGGGCAAGTACAATACCGCTAGACAAAGGGAATTATGTACGGGATTGATTAAGTCCTTGACATCGTGGTTCATCCGATGAGATCATCGTGGAACATGTGGGAGCCAACATGGGTATCCAGATCCCGCTGTTGGTTATTGACCGGAGAACGTCTCGACCATGTCTGCATGTCTCCCGAACCCGTAGGGTCTACACACTTAAGGTTCGATGATGCTAGGGTTGTAAAGGAAGTTTGTATGTGGTTACCGAATGTTGTTCGGAGTCCCGGATGAGATCCTGGACGTCACGAGGAGTTCCGGAATGGTCCAGAGGTAAAGATTTATATATCGGAAGTCCTGTTTTGGTCACCGGAAAGGTTTCGGGGTTTATCGGTAATGTACCGGGACCACCGGGAGGGTCCCGGGGGTCCACCAAGTGGGGCCACATGCCCCAGAGGCTTGCATGGGCCAAGGGTGGTGAGGGACCAGCCCCTAAGTGGGCTGGTGTGCCTCCCACAAGGCCCAAGGGGCAGCTAGGAGAAAAAAAAGGAGGAAACCCTAGGCTTAGATGGGCCTAAGGCCCACCCTAGGGGGCGCCTCCCTCTCTCCCCTCTTGGCCGCCCCTTGTTTCCCATCTAGGGCTGCCTCCCCCCTAGGGGTGGGAACCCTAGAGGGGGCGCATCCTCCTCCCTCTCCCCTATATATAGTGAGGCCTAGGGCTGCCCATAACACGCGATTCGATCTCTCGTTGGTGCAGCCATGCATCTCTTCTTCCTCCTCTTCTGTGGTGCTTGGCGAAGCCCTGCAGGATAGCCACGCTCCTCCACCACCACCACGCCGTTGTGCTGCTGCTGGATGAAGTCTTCCTCAACCTCTCCCTCTCTCCTTGCTGGATCAAGGCATGGGAGACGTCACCGGGCTGTACGTGTGTTGAACGCGGAGGTGCCGTGCGTTCGGCACTTGGTCATCGGTGATTTGGATCACGACGAGTATGACTCCATCAACCCCGTTCACTTGAACGCTTCCGCTTAGCGATCTACAAGGGTATGTAGATGCACTCTCCTTCCCCTCATTGCTGGTTTCTCCATAGATAGATCTTGGTGACACGTAGGAAATTTTTTGAATTTCTGCTACGTTCCCCAACAGTGGTATCAGAGCTAGGTCTATGCGTAGTTTCTATGCACGAGTAGAACACAAAGTAGTTGTGGGCGTTGATTTTGTTCAATATGCTTGCCGTTACTAGTTTTATCTTGATTCGGCGGCATCGTGGGATGAAGCGCCCCGGACCGACCTTACACGTACTCTTACGTGAGACTGGTTCCACCGACTGACATGCACTAGTTGCATAAGGTGGCTAGCGGGTGTCTGTCTCTCCCACTTTAGTCGGATCGGATTCGATGAAAAGGGTCCTTATGAAGGGTAAATAGAAATTGGCATATCACGTTGTGGTTTTTGCGTAGGTAAGAAACGTTCTTGCTAGAAACCCATAGCAGCCACGTAAAACATGCAAACAACAATTAGAGGACGTCTAACTTGTTTTTGCAGGGTTTGCTATGTGATGTGATATGGCCAAAAGGATGTGATGAATGATATATGTGATGTATGAGATTGATCATGTTCTTGTAATAGGAATCACGACTTGCATGTCGATGAGTATGACAACCGGCAAGAGCCATAGGAGTTGTCTTAATTTATTTATGACCTGCGTGTCAACATAAACGTCATGTAATTACTTTACTTTATTGCTAACCGTTAGCTATAGTAGTAGAAGTAATAGACGACGTGACAACTTCATGGAGACACGATGATGGAGATCATGATGATGGTGATCATGGTGTCATGCCGGTGACAAGATGATCATGGAGCCCCGAAGATGGAGATCAAAAGGAGCAATATGATATTGGCCATATCATGTCACTATTTGATTGCATGTGATGTTTATCATGTTTATACATCTTATTTGCTTAGAACGACGGTAGTAAATAAGATGATCCCTCATTACAATTTCAAGAATGTGTTCTCCCCTAACTATGCACCGTTGCTAAAGTTCGTCGTTTCGAAGCACCACGTGATGATCGGGTGTGATAGATCCTTACGTTCACATACAACGGGTGTAAGACAGATTTACACATGCAAAACACTTAGGGTTAACTTGACGAGCCTAGCATGTGCATAGACATGGCCTCAGAACACAGAAGACCGAAAGGTCGAGCATGAGTCGTATGGTAGATACGATCAACATGAAGATGTTCACCGACGTTGACTAGTTCGTCTCACGTGATGATCGGACACGGCCTAGTTGACTCGGATCATGTAATCACTTAGATGACTAGAGGGATGTCTATCTGAGTGGGAGTTCATAAGATGAACTTAATTATCCTGAACATAGTCAAAAGGTCTTCGCAAATTATGTCGTAGCTCGCGCTTTAGTTCTACTGTTTAGATATGTTCCTAGAGAAAATTTAGTTGAAAGTTGATAGTAGCAATTATGCGGACTAGGTCTGTAGACTGAGGATTGTCCTCATTGCTTCATAGAAGGCTTATGTCCTTAATGCACCGCTTAGTGTGCTGAACCTCGAACGTCATCTGTGGATGTTGCGAACATCTGACATACACATTTTGATAACTACGTGATAGTTCAGTTAAACGGTTTAAAGTTGAGGCACCGAAGACGTTTTAAAACATCGCGAAACATATGAGATGTTTCGAGTGCTGAAATTTGGATTTCAGGCTCGTGCCCACGTCAAGAGGTATAAGACCTCCGACGATTTTTCTTAGCCTGCAAACTAAGGGAGAAAAGCTCAATTGTTGAGCTTGTGCTCAGATTGTCTGAGTACAACAATCATTTGAATCAAGTGGGAGTTGATATTCCAAATGAGATAGTGATGTTTATCCGAAGTCATTACCACCAAGCTGCTAGAGCTTCGTGATGAACTATAATGTATCGGGGACATATATGATGATCCTTGAGATATTCTTGATGTTTGACACCATAAAAGTAGAAATCAAGAAGGAGCATCAATTGTTGATGGTTTGTGAAACCACTAGTTTCAAGAAGGGCAAGGGCAAAAAGGGATGCTTCATGAAACGGCAAATCAGCTGCTGCTCTAGTGAAGAAACCCAAGGTTGAACCCAAACCCGAGACTAAGTGCTTCTGTAATAAGGGGAACAACCACTGGAGCAGAATTACCCTAGATACTTGGTAGATGAGAAGGCTGGCAAGGTCGATAGAAGTATATTGGATATACATTGTGTTAATGTGTACTTTACTAGTACTCCTAGTAGCACTAGGGTATTAGATACCGGTTCGGTTGCTAAGTGTTAGTAACTCGAAATAAAAGCTACGGAATAAACGGAGACTAGCTAAAGGTGAGCTGACGATATGTGTTGGAAGTGTTTCCAATGTTGATATGATCAAGCATCGCACGCTCCATCTACCATCGAGATTGGTGTTTGCGTTGAGCATAGACATGACTGGATTATGTCTATCGCAATACGGTTATTCATTTAAGGAGAATAATGGTTACTCTGTTTATTTGAATAATACCTTCAATGGTCTTGCACCTAAAATGAATGGTTCATTGAATCTCGATCATAGTGATACACATGTTCATGCCAAAAGATATAAGATAGTAATGATAGTACCACCTACTTGTGGCACTGCCACGTAAGTCATATCGGTATAAAACGCATGAAGAAGCTCCATGTTGATGGATCTTTGGGCTCACTCGTTTTTGAAAAATTTGAGGCATGCGAACCATGTCTATTGGTGTATATGCATGAAGAAACTCCATGCAAATGGAGCGTTTGGACTCACTTGATCTTGAATCACTTGAGACATGCAAATCATACCACATGGGCAAGATGACTGAAAGCCTCGTTTTAGTAAGACGGAACAAGATAGCAACTCGTTGGAAGTAACACATTTTGATGTGTGCAGTCCAATGAGTGCTGAGGCGTATAGTGGATATCGTTATGTTCTTCACAGATGATTTGAGTAGATGTTGAGTATATTTACTTGATGAATCACGAGTCTGAATATTGAAAGGTTCAAGTAATTTCAGGGTGAAGTTGAAAGATCGTCGTGACAAGAGGATAAAATGTCTATGATATGATCATAGAGATGAATATCTGAATTACGAGTTTGGCACAGAATTAAGACATTGTGGAAATTGTTTCACAACTAATACAGCTGGAACACCATAGTGTGATGGTGTGTCCGAACATCATAACTGCACCCTATTGGATATGATGCATACCATGATGTTTCTTATCGAATTACCACGATAGTTTATGGGTTAGGCATTAGAGACAACCGCATTCACTTTAAATAGGGCACCACGTAATTCCGATGAGATGACACCGTATGAACTGTGGTTTAGAGAAACCTAAGCTGTCAATTCTTAAAAGTTTGGGGCTGCAACGCTTATGTGAAAAAGTTTCAGGCTGATAAGTTCGAACCCAAAGCGGATAAATGCATCTTCATAGGACACCCAAAACAGTTGGGTATACCTCTTGTCTCAGATCCGGAAGCAATAAGGGATTGTTTCTGGAATCGGGTCCTTTCTCGAGGAAAAGTTTCTCTCGAAAGAATTGAGTGGGAGGATGGTGGAGACTTGATGAGGTTATTGAACCGTCACTTCAACTGGTGTATAGCAGGGCACAAAGAGTTGTTCCTGTGGCACCTACACCAATTAAAGTGGAAGCTTATGATGTTGATCATGAGACTTCGGATCAAGTCACTCCCAAACCTCGTGGGATGACAAGGATGTGTACTACTTCTGAGTGGTACGTAATCCTGTCTTGGAAGTCATGTTGCTAGACAATAATGAGCCTACAAGCTGTGGAGAAGCGATGGTGGGCCCGGATTCTGATAAATGGCTCGAGGCCATAAAATCCGAGATAGGATCCATGTATGAAAACAAAGTGTAGACTTTGGAAGAACTACTTGATGGTCGTAAGGCTGTTAGGTACATATGGATTTTGAAAGGAAGACGGACAATGATGGTAAGTATCACCATTAAGAAAGCTCGACTTGTCGTTAAGATGTTTTCCGACAAGTTCAAGGAGTTGACTACGGTGAGACTTCCTCACTCGTAGCGATGCTAAGAGTTTGTTGGAATTATATTAGCAATTACTGCATTATTTATGAAATCTTGCGGATAGGATTTCAAAACATTATTTCCTCGACGATTTTCTTGAGGAAAGGTTGTATGTGATACAACCGGAAGGTTTTGTCAATCCTGAAAGATGCTAATCAGTATGCAAAGCTCCAGCAATCCTTCTAAGGACTGGAGTAAGCATCTCGGAGTTGGAATGTATGCTTTGATGAGATGATCAAAGATTTTGGGTGTATACAAAGTTTATGAGAAACTTGTATTTCCAAAGAAGTGAGTGGGAGCACTATAGAATTTCTGATGAGTATATGTTGTTGACATATTATGGATCAGAAATGACATAGAATTTCTGGAAAGCATATAGGGTTATTTGGAAAGTGTTTTTCAATGGAAAGCCTGGATTAAGCTGCTTGAGCATTGAGCATCAAGATCTATAAGGATAGATCAAAACGCTTAATGGAACTTTCAAATGAGCACATACCTTGACATGATCTTGAAGGTGTTCAAGATGGATCAGTCAAAGAAGGAGTTCTTGCCTGAGTTGTAAGGTATGAAGTTAAGACTTAAAGCTCGACCACGGCAGAATAGAGAGAAAGGACGAAGGTCGTCCCCTATAGCCTTAACACATAGGCTCTATAGTATGCTATGCTGTGTACCACACCTGAAGTGTGCCTTGCCATGAGTCAGTCAAGGGGTACAAGAGTGATCCAATAATGGATCACAGGACAACGGTCAAAGTTATCCTTAGTAACTAGTGGACTAAGGAATTTTCTCGATTATGGAGGTGGTAAAAGAGTTCATCGTAAAGGGTTTCGCCGATGCAAACTTTGACACTAATCCAGATTATTCTGAGTAGTAAACTGGATTCGTATAGTAGAACAGTTATTTGGAATAGCTCCAAATAGAACGTGGTAGCTGCATCTAGGAGATGACATAGAGATTTGTAAAGCACACACGGATCTGAAAGGTCCAGACCCGTTGACTATAACCTCTCTCACAAGCATAACCCAGAACTCATCGAGTGTTAATCACATGGTAAATGTGAACTAGATTATTGACTCTAGTAAACTCTTTGGGTGTTAGTCACATGGGGATGTGACCTTGAGTGTTAATCACATAACGATGTGAACTAGATTATTGACTCTAGTGCAAGTGGGAGACTGTTGGAAATATGCCCTAGAGGCAATAATAAATTGATTATTATTATATTTCCTTGTTCATGATAATCGTTTATTATCCATGCTAGAATTGTATTGATAGGAAACTCAGATACATGTGTGGATACATAGACAAGACCATGTCCCTAGTAAGCCTCTAGTTGACTAGCTCGTTGATCAATAGATGGTTACGGTTTCCTGACCATGGACATTGGATGTCGTTGATAACGGGATTACATCATTAGGAGAATGATGTGATGGACAAGACCCAATCCTAAGCATAACACTAGATCGTGTAGTTCGTATGCTAAAGCTTTTCTAATGTCAAGTATCATTTCCTTAGACCATGAGATTGTGCAACTCCTGGATACCGTAGGAGTGCTTTGGGTGTACCAAATGTCACAACATAATTGGGTGACTATAAAGTTGCACTACGGGTATCTCCGAAAGTGTCTGTTGGATTGGCGGGAATCGAGACTGGGATTTGTCACTCCGTGTAAATGGAGAGGTATCTCTGGGCCCACTCGGTAGGACATCATCATAATGTGCACAATGTGATCAAGGAGTTGATCACGGGATGATGTGTTACGGAACGAGTAAAGAGACTTTTCAGTAACGAGATTGAACAAGGTATAGGGATATCGACGATCGAATCTCGGGCAAGTACAATATCGCTAGACAAAGGGAATTGTGTACGGGATTGATTAAGTCCTTGACATCGTGGTTCATCCGATGAGATCATCATGGAACATGTGGGAGCCAACATGGGTATCCAGATCCCTCTGTTGGTTATTGACCGAAGAACGTCTTGGTCATGTCTGCATGTCTCCCGAACCCGTAGGGTCTACACACTTAAGGTTTGATGACGCTAGGGTTGTAAAGGAAGTTTGTATGTTGTTACCGAATGTTGTTCGGAGTCCCGGATGAGATCCCGGACGTCACGAGGAGTTCCAGAATGGTCCGGAGGTAAAGATTTATATATGGGAAGTCCTGTTTTGGTCACCGGAAAGGTTTCGGGGTTTATCAGTAATGTACCGGGACCACCGGGAGGGTCCCGGGGGTCCACCAAGTGGGGCCACATGCCCCGGAGGCTTGCATGGGCCAAGGGTGGTGAGGGACCAGCCCCTAAGTGGGCTGGTGCGCCTCCCACAAGGCCCAAGGGGCAGCTAGGAGGAAAAAAAGGAGGAAACCCTAGGCTTAGATGGGCCTAAGGCCCACCCTAGGGGGCGCCTCCCTCTCTCCCCTCTTGGCCGCCCCTTGTTTCCCATCTAGGGCTGCCGCCCCCCCTAGGGGTGGGAACCCTAGAGGGGGCGCACCCTCCTCCCTCTCCCCTATATATAGTGAGGCCTAGGGCTGCCCATAACACGCGATTCGATCTCTCGTTGGTGCAGCCCTGCATCTCTTCTTCCTCCTCTTCTGTGGTGCTTGGTGAAGCCCTGCAGGATAGCCACCCTCCTCCACCACCACCATGCCGTTGTGCTACTGCTGGATGAAGTCTTCCTCAACCTCTCCCTCTCTCCTTGCTGGATCAAGGCATGGGAGACGTCACCGGGCTGTACGTGTGTTGAACGCGGAGGTGCCGTGCGTTCAGCACTTGGTCATCGGTGATTTGGATCACGACGAGTATGACTCCATCAACCCCGTTCACTTGAACACTTCCGCTTAGCGATCTACAAGGGTATGTAGATGCACTCTCCTTCCCCTCGTTGCTGGTTTCTCCCTAGATAGATCTTGGTGACACATAGGAAATTTTTTGAATTTCTGCTACGTTCCCCAACAAAAGGCACCTTACTCGTCATCTAAAAAGTCTGCAACATGAACGTTGCAGCCTGAAACGGGTCAGCACATGGAATATACTGGCAAAGTAACACATAGAGAGCAATGAAAGAGTAAGGCTATACTACATGCATATTTGGCTGGTGGTAAGCTGTATGGTTACAGTTTTGCGTAAAGCCAATTTTCCCCTACTGCAAAGGAATAAATTTTATTTAGCTATCATGGTAGTTGTTAAACATTGAGAGTGTAGACACCCTCTCAATCCCAATTAAGCATCATCATTAAAACCCAACAAAATTAATTTAGAGTAACATGATGAGATTCACATGATAATCCAAGTACTAGATACTCAAGATGTCCATAACTGGGGACACGGCTAACCATGATTAGTTTATACACTCTGCGGAGGTTTGCGCACTTTTCCCCACAAAACTCGATCTCCTCCGATGGGATTCTCGCACTACATGATGTTTGAGAAACGGATGACCAAGACATAGTCTTTCAGAAGCGCTTGCACCTTATGAACGGGTAGACCATGCCAACCTACATCCCCTACATCTGCTAGTCTACCACTATAAGAGTTCGCACGACTTACTCAACTATGCTAGAGCCCATAGTAGCTTGTGGCTGCACACGGAAGTTTCTAGTATGAATAATCTCATGATCCCTTTGAGCCTGGGTGGCGGTCCAAAAGAAAAATAGGCAATCGCTGGAATACCCAGGTGCCTCAATCCACCCAGATGTGTGTTTAGGTTGCCACCTTAAGTAAACCATTAATTTAAAAATCTCACATCTTTCATGGTTACACTCACCCAATCCACGTCTACTGGCATAGCATGGCATAACAAGCAAACATAGAAGTAACTCCCAAAGGTTTGATAATAAAACAGGTAATAGGTACTACCTCATCTACTTCCCAATTTAATTAGATCCTAATCATGCAATGGTGTCAGTATTGATCTAATGCAATAAAAACTGGGTAGTAGGAGGTATGATCAAAGTGTTACTTGCCTTGCTGATGATCCGCAAAACCTAGCGATTCGAAGTAGCAAGCGACGCACTCCGGGTACTCTATCGCAAACAAACAAGCATACAATAAGTACTCATCTAATGCATAGGTAAAACTCGAATAAGAGATCTAACCAGATAGTTCAACTTAAGAACTCCGGTTGGCAAAAAGAATCAAATCAAACGAAGCAACGAAAGACAAATGGCGAAAGAAACAAGCTTCATTTACTATTCTGGATCTAGGATAAATTTTATAGAGGCAAAAAGTTGTTTGAGTTTGTTAAAAGGAAAGAGGGTTTCAAGATGAAACTCCAGGCACTTGAATCGCCTGATTCCGATAAACGAGCGGAAAGTTAAACTAGAACGAATATCGGATCAGAAATCGCGATCAGAAATAATAGCGGAATAATCCGGGAAAAAGGAAAACGACGAACAGAATAACGAACGAACGTTCGTTTTCTGGAACTAAACTGTCACAACCCTAGCCCTAGCCTTTGCTTGACCTTGCATGATTATCATGTCATCATGTTTAAGTTTTATGAAACTCTTAAATGGGGATGATCAAGCCCTAGCACAAATGCAATTCAAATAGTTTCAAATAAAAATATTTTCAATGAACTCAAAATGCCTTTTAAAAATGTTCATCATCTCTGGTTTAAGGTGGAAGCATCTACCCAAGATGATTTGCATTTTTGCTAGACACATTTGGGCTTTGAATTAAATCCCTAGGTATTTGAATTTGGGCATTTAATCAATATAAATATTTTAAATGCTCGAATAATCCTGGAAACAATTTTGGGCAGTCGTAAATATTTCAAATAGAGCCCAAAATATATCCCAGGATTTATGGAAATGAGTTAGTATTATTACTAATTCCTAACATATCAAATAAATAGAAAATAGAAAAATAATAGAAGGAGAGAGAGAGAGAGTTTCCTTACCTGGCGCCCACCTGGCGGCCCAGCTGGCCCAGCCAGCCCACCAGGGGCACGGGCGTCTTCTTCCCCACACCAGCGCATGAAGCAGCTCGCTGGAGCGCGCCGATGCCGCCTGGCCAGCTCCTGCTTCCACCGCGATGCCCCGGCTCTTCTGAACGCGCCACGGAGACGCCCTCGACCCCCTGCGTCTCTCCCCTCTCGCTCTGGACCCCCTCTCCCTCCTCTGCTCTCTCTCACGCGCACGGCCGAGTGAGACTATCGCTGCCGCTTGCCGTCACCGCGTCCACCATGTTCCCCGAGCCTCCCCGAGCTCCACCACCTCGTTCCCTACCTCCTCACCGAGCCAAGCTACCGGAAGGGCCCCGAAGTGCCACCCCCACTGCTTTTCCCTTCCTCGGCCACCGAGGATCGCCGCCGTCGAATTGCCGCCGTCTCCGCCTCACCAAGCTCGCTGAGACCGTCTCCGACCCCGCTGTGAGCTCCGCCATCTTCTCCCCTGCTCCCCGCGCTCGTATGCACCCTCTAGCAGCCTCCACTACCGGAGCCGTGAGCTCCCACCCTCCGGCCATGTCATCGCCATGGCTAGAGCCCACACACGTCGCGTCTGAGCACGTTTTCATTCTCACTGCGCCCCTAGGAACCCGCAGACACCACCAGCTCGCCCGGAGACGCCCCGTAGTGTCGTTTCCGTCAAGGTCCGAACTCCGGCCGCCGCGGAACTCGACGCCGTCAACGTATCTGGCCACCCCGTGACTAACTGATGGCATCATTGGATGCGCGCGAGTGCCAGCGTCCCGTAGCTGCAAACCACGCTCAAAACCATCACCTGTAGCTCAATCCCGAGCAGACTCCGCCACGGCTTGAGGTCGCCGCCGGCCAATCTCCGGCATGCCGACGTGGCAGCGTAATTAGTGCTAATCAACGTAAATTACCCATCCTAACAGACACTGACATGTGGGTCCTCGAGCCTAATTAGGTTAGTCTAAATATCCTGCGGACCCCACGTGTCAGCTTGACTTTGACTTAGTCAATGTTGACCGGGCCCACCTGTCGACGACCTAACTAGCCTAGGGTCACTAACCAATGGGTGTCGCAGGTCAGGTTTGACCTGGCCGACCAGTTGACCCGCTGACATCACCCTTGCGCAATGCTGACACAGTAAAGCTTTTCTGGGATTTTAAATAAATCAGAAATGATTTATTTATTTTAGAAAATAGCTAAAACTTCTAAAAATCATAGAAAATAATCTATAACTCCAAATGAAATAAATTATATATGAAAAATTATCAGAAAAATTCAAGAAATCTGTTTATGGCATTTGCATGCATGTTTGAACAACCTTGGGTTGTTGTACAGGGCAATTTGCATAATTGCCATTTAAATAAGCACATATGGAGTTTCAATTTGAACCCTTGGTTCAAACCAACTTCATTTAATATGATTGCTAGTTGCATTAGCTCAATTAACAGCATATTGCCATGACATTATCATGCATCATAATTGTTGCATTTCATTGATTGTGTTCCTCTTTGTTTGCCGGTATTTGTTCCCTCTCGATAGACGTGGTTCCGACGATGAGTTCGATGACACCAATGAAGAACTATACTATCTTCAGAAGTGCCAGGCAAGCAAAACCCCCTTGTTCTTTCCGATACAATCCCACTCTCTCGCTCCTGCTCTCTTGTACTACAATAGGACAACAACGATTCAACTGTTACATGCTGCGGTAGTTGAACCCCTTTCCTCTGCATAACCTGTCATTGCCACAGTAAATAGATGAAACCCACTAGCATGAGTAGGAGTTGTTTGAGCCCTGATGTGCCTACTCATTCATGCTTTTTTGTCATGCCTGCTATTGCATAGAGTTGTGTCGGGTCTGATTCATCGGGAATGAATTGGAATGGTGATGAACATGTCCTACTGTGTGTCAGCTAAGTGTGTGAACACAATTTGGTAAAGGTAGCGGTGAGAGGCGATGTAGGAGTACATGGTGGGTTGTCGCATTGAAACCTTTCTTACGAACTGAGTTCTGTGTCTGTGATCCATGAACAGCTACTACCACTCATTGGGATCCTTAATTGACCCTCTCGCCTTCTTAATCACCCTAGTCCTCTGTCCAGGAGTTGCAACTAGTTTCTGGTGTTTGTAGGATATGTGTTGGCGGCCGTGCGTAGCGCTGACGCCAGGGGTGGGCTATGTTGCGGTAGATACACCGTGGTCGGGCTTGCCGGGCGCCCGCTTGGTGTCTCGGAACCCTGTACACATCGTTCGGGGCCGTATGTGGAAACCTCGGCCAGACTCCCCGTGGATGGAACCTGGATAGGCGATAAACCTGGACTAGAGACTTGAGTGTTTAGGTAGGCCGTGGCCAACACCGTCATTGGGCTTCCGCTTGAAGGTTGCCGAGTACATGTCGTGTAAACGACGGTAAGTGGTGGGAGCATGTGTGAAGAAGTACACCCCTGCAGGGTTATCATTATCTATTCGAATAGCCGGATTCCTCGGATATGGAAACTTTGACCCCTTGCATAGTTCATAGACAAGTGAAAGTGGATACTCTAAAACTCGCAAGATAAGCGTGAGTGCTATGGATGGCGTTCTTGTAGGGAGGCGGGAGCGAAGCCATAGTGCTGTATTGATATGGTGAATATGTGGACTCGTGTGCGCCACCTCAAAAGAGTTACTTGCAATTGTAGTTCAGGTTAGCCACTAAGTCAAAGCTGGCTTGCTGCAGTTAAACTCCACCACCCCCCTTGTTGATACCAATGCATATGTAGTTAGTTCTGATGTAAGTCTTGCTGAGTACATATGTACTCACGTTTGCTTAATTTATGTTTTTGTAGAGAGACTTCAGTCTTGATGGTAGTTCCGTGTGGACTTCGACGGTTAGCTTGATACCTCAGCTACGATCTTGTGCCCTCGGCAGGATCTGGTAGATAGTCATGCTTCTCAGCCTTCTTCATTTGTAGTTGTCTGTACTCAGACAAGTTAAGCTTCCGCATGTGCTTTGATTTGTATGCTATGATTGTTTGGTCATGAGACCCATGTTTGTAATATCTCGCTCCTCGGAGCCTAATGAATAAATACTTGAGTCGTAGAGTTATGTTGTGATGCCATGTTGTATTTACACATATCGAGCATATTGTGTGTATGATTTAAATGCTTGATATGTGTGGGATCCGACAATCTAGTTGTTTATCCTTGGCAGCCTCTCTTATGGGGAAATGTAGTCTAGTGCTTCCATGAGCCATAGTAGTCCGCTACTGCCCGGTTCACCAGAGTCCTGTTAGCCCAGCACTATTGCTCAGGACACCTGACTGGACGGCATGTGTTTCACTTTGTTCCTGTGTCTGTCCCTTTGGGGAAATGTCACGCGGTGACATCCGGAGTCCTGCCTAGCCTACTACAGCCCGGGTTCCCGGAGTCCTGTTAGCCCAGTGCTACAGCCCGGATTCACACGCTGCTGACCGACATGCTCGATGTGATTCATGTATGCCTGTCCCCATAGGTTGGCGCCGCTTTGGGTTCATGACTAGCCATGTCGGCCTGAGTTCTCTGTCATATGGATGCTAGCGACACTATCATATACGTGAGCCAAAAGGCGCAAACGGTCCCGGCCATGGTAAGGCGACACCCGTGGGAATACCGTGCGTGAGGCCGCAAAGTGATATGTGGTGTTACCGGCTAGATCGATGTGACTTGGAATTGGTGTCCTGACAGCTTTGGTATCAAAGCCTGATTGCCTGTAGGATTACCAAGCGAAACTGGTCGAAGTTGTGTCTAGAAATGCTTTAGTTATGTAGGGGAATTGATTGTGGAAGGGAACGTAAGGCTCTTTTTACTCCTTTACCTTATGGCCTTCTGATCTGAGTCATCCTCTTCTCTTCTACGGGGTTTAAGAACTAGGCCTTCTAATCTATCTATCAGGATGACGTGTTACTAATCCATAGACTTATAGGATTGATGGATTCAATTCTTAGTTCAGTTCCTACTATTTTTGTGTGTTGACAGTTGATCTCGGAACCTTGATATTGTGTTGTTGAGTGGTTATGCCACCATTTTGCATGATGTGTCAAATCATTTTGCGCATTTACAGCCGTTATGTTGTCCGAGTCATCCCAGGTCTCTACATAGTCTGATGCATTTGCAAATCCTTTCTTTCCATTCCCGATGTCCTTTTGGGCCAGATTAAGCACACTACACGGTCTGTGAGGTACTCCGTTGCCTCGGCGTATATGTTGGAGCTACTATTATGACCCTAGGTGCCTTATGAAACCATCTAGTCATCTAGCCATGTTTGGTGTTCTAGTGTGATGATTCTGGCCACCATTCTCGAAAGCATCCCGTGATGCCACTTAGTAGTAGGCATTCTACTCCTGGGTTCTTGACCCAAGATTCACCCTACTTACCTCATGTCGATAGTGTTTGCTAGTTCCTTTAGGATATTAGTAACCTTTGAATTAGTTCTTGAGGTCTGTGGTATTTCCTTCTTCCAAATACCATGAACCATCCTTGGCAGGAGTTCCTTTGAACCAAAATATCACAACCAGAATACTCTTGAGGAGTTCTCCATTCATTATTGTGATTCTGCCCATTCTACCTTTCTGCATGGGTTATCTGGAAGAAACCTGTTGAACTTGGTTCGACATAGTAATCTATGCATCCGCAACTCAGAAAGTTATATGCTCCTTGAGTTGTCCATCTTCAGTTGTATTTCGACCATCTTCTATCAATTGATAGTCAAGAGTATGCATGCATTCGTTCATCGATGCCTAATTATTCTTGTGGTCTGTCAAGTCGTTCTATTCCAGAATGACTAGGAGAAACAAGCTCTAGTACCTCATCCATTTCTAGGATTGGGTCAAAGCAGTTGTATTCCACAGATCAAATGCCAATCCATCTTTTGCTCTATTCTACCTTGGGGTATTGCCATCTTTATGTCAGGATTGTCTTGAGAATTGCACCACCTCTTATGAATTCTTGACGCAGTAATACTTCTCGCTATCATTATTCATTCCTCGGCCCCGTGTTGTCGCAACCGGAATGCCGACAAGTGAATCATGATGTGTGAAATCAATACTCCTAGCAACCCCGTTGCTTGGTAGTTAATGGACAATAATCTTATCCTTAGCATGTCGATTATTAAATCATCATCCTAAGATTGATCATGCTACCTAGTCCTTATTTCCGGTGCACTCTTCGATCAATGAGTTAGGATTGTGTCAATCCCTCACTCTTTTGATCATATCAACTTGCCCTGAAAAGCAAGGTTGTTCTCGAGCTTAGTAACATATCGGTGGTTCGTGACTCTCCGAATATCTTCTCAGAAGTGCTACCAGGTTGTCACCTGACTGCTATGTTAAGTTCGTGATCAAGTTGGTTTCTTGTAAACCACCCCTTCTCCAAGAATCCGTGTTGGATATCCCTGAGCTGGTTGGTTAAGCTAAACAACAACTTGGAGAGTTGGAAGATAGAAACTTGTCTGACTTAGTTCATGTTAAGGGATATCCTTTTGTGTGTGTGTGTGTGTGCTGAAGGAAGGTGATATCTCCATCGATTGGTCCTCGTGATCAGTTGTTGGATCTATTGCCTTGTCAAAACTTTGACTTGAGTATGGGCTATCGTCAAGTCAAATCAGAAGCAATGATGTTCGTAATGTTGTCTTACTCGTGGATAATCCCTCGAGCATACACCATTACATCTTTTGGTCTGACCAATGCTATCACCGTGTTCATATCATGGTGGAAGTCCAGTGATATGGAAATTCCGATGAGTTTCTGTTGAGCCCATCAGCAGCATTTTGTCTCCCCCATGATTCGTGTTAAACATTAAGCTAGTGTTGGAAACTTTGTAAACAATGCCTTCATGTTCCGTTCATGAAGCATATGCTTGGATGGAAGAAGTGACTTCCTCGAATTCATGTGCATTTGGTGTAAGTTGCCGCCATGAATTTGAGAAAGGTTTGTTTTGTTTCCCCTGGAATCATCCCAAGTTAGTCACGCATATATGCGAAGTACTCTATGGTTTGATAGGTTGGCCGCCTCCATTCTGTATGTGTTCCTAGCACACCAATCCACTGATTGATTTGTTCAAGGAGAAGAAGTTATTTCTTAGGATCCAGACTTATGAAGGGACTTCGTTATCCTCGTTGATGGTTCCCATCTGGACTCGGTAGTGTTTTATTATAAGACTACTATGTGGTCATGCTTGTCTGGGACAGCGTGTTCACAGGTTTGTAGCAAAACCAGCTCATGTTTTGGAGCTTACTATCGTAGTTCATTTTCTAAGAATCTCGCAACGTCATCTCGTCGGTTTGTGTTGCAAACTTTCTTTTCCAAACATGCTGTCTGAAATATCCTATTACCAACCAGATCTGAATCTCAGGCAGATATGATGGTTGGAACTTTTCCAGGATCTATGATGTAGGTCCCGACAGGGTTGATATTCTGGCTGACACACCTAGCCGGAAGATCTGTCATTATAGTATCTTTGCCCATCTTTCCATGAGGATTTCGTGCGACTTATTATAGAAGTTGTTCCTTAGGGATCCTTGTGCTCTCAGTTTCTTCGATGATTCTATAACCATTGAAACATTGGAAATACTCTCGATTGTTGAGTTTTTCCCCAGTTACCAGAATCATTCCCAGCATTTGCATTTTGTTCCCAACTTGCACCTCAGTAGTAGTTGTCCAGGATCATCTTCAAAAGTGGACTTACCATGGGTCCCATCCGTCTCCGATGATAAGCAAATCATCCATTGTGTTGTCTCCAACAAGGTAGTCCACATCATTCATCCTAGTCCGAGTATGCCATTTCTTCGAGCCCTTTCAAACGATCAATTGAAAATTGCTTTAAGTTGGTATGAAGAGTTTCAATGATCTATGGATCAAAAGTAATTCTTTTTGCCACTTAAGGGAACAATCCAACGAGTCACCTTTCCCAAGGTGCCCCGTTACGGGATCATGGCAATTATTTCCTTGCCACCTTGACACCATCCACCATCTTTCTAAGCGTGGAATTGTTGCCCACAAATCAAACCTTGTCGTTTGTTCTTCCATCCCTCTCGATGTGTTTTGTGTCTCAACTCGAGATGTTTCAACATCTCATTCCGCGAGTTGATCTTGTATAGCTCGATCTTCGAGAAGATCAATCCTAGTAAAGTTTCTTTCTGTCGTCATCGCATGGATGAAGATCTCAAAAGCAAGGATATCAAGATCAATGTATGCAACGAATCAACAACCTTATGAGGTGCAACATGGATCGAGAAGACTGTGATAGTTTGTGACCTCCTTTCCGCTTACCTCACGTCTTGAATCTCGGGACAAGATTCTTGTTTAGTGGGGGTGAGTTGTCACAGCCCTAGCCTTAGCCTTTGCTTGACCTTGCATGATCATCATCTCATCATGTTTAAGTTTTATGAAACTCTGAAATGGGGATGATCAAGCCCTAGCACAAATGCAATTCAAATAGTTTCAAATAAAACTATTTAAAATAAACTCAAAATGCCTTTTAAAAATGTTCATCATCTCTGGTTTAAGGTGGAAGCATCTACCCAAGATGATTTGCATTTTTGGTGGACACATTTGGGCTTTGAATTAAATCCCTAGGTATTTGAATTTGGGCATTTAATCAATATAAATATTTTAAATGCTCGAATAATCTTGGAAACAATTTTGGGCAGTCGTAAATATTTCACATAGAGCCCAAAATATATCCCAGGATTTATGGAAATGAGTTAGTATTATTACTAATTCCTAACATATCAAATAAACAGAAAACAGAAAACTAATAGAAGGAGAGAGAGAGTTTCCTTAGCTGGCGCCCACCTGGCGGCCCAGCTGGCCCAGCCAGCCCACCAGGGGCACGGGCGTCTTCTTCCCCGCGCCAGCGCATGAAGCAGCTCGCTGGAGCATGCCGACACCGCCTGGCCAACTCCTGCTTCCACCGCGACGCCCCGGCTCTTCTGAACGCGCCACTGAGACGCCCTCGACCCCCTGCGTCTCTCCCCTCTCGCTCTGGACCCCCTCCCCCTCCTCTGCTCTCTCTCACGTGCAGGGCCGAGCGAGACCGTCGCCGCTGCTTGCCCTCACTGCGTCCATCGTGTTCCCCGAGCCTCCCCGAGCTATCCCCGAGCTCCGCCACCTCGTTCTGTACCTCCTCACCGAGCGAAGCTACCAGAAGGGCCCCGAAGCGCCACCCCCGCCGCTTTTCCCCTCCTCGGCCACCGAGGATCGCCGCCGTCGAATTGCCGCTGTCCCTGCCTCCCCGAGCTCGCTGAGACCGTCTCCGACCCCACTGTGAGCTCCGCCATCTTCTCGCCTGCTCCCCGCGCTCGTACGCACCCTCTAGCCGCCTCCACTACCGGAGCCGTGAGCTCCCACCCGCCGTCCATGTCACCGCCGTGGCTAGAGCCCACACACATCGCGTCTGAGCATGTTTTCATTCTCACTACACCCCTAGGAACCCGCAGACACCACCAGCTCGCCCGGAGACGCCCCGTAGCGTCGTTTCCGTCAAGGTCAAAACTCCGGCCGCCATGGAACTCGACACCGTCAACGTATCCGGCAACCCCGCGACTAACTGATGGCACCATTGGATGCGCGCGAGTGCCAGCGTCCTGTAGCTGCAAACCACACTCAAAACCATCACCTGTAGCTCAATCCCGAGCAGACTCCGCCACGGCTTGAGGTCGCCGCCGGCCAAACTCCGGCATGCCGACGTGGCGGGGTAATTAGTGCTAATCTCCATTAATTACCCATCCTAATAGACACTGACATGTGGGTCCCCGAGCCTAATTAGGTTAGTCTAAATATCCTGCTTAAATTAGTGCTAATCCTGCGGACCCCACGTGTCAGCTTGACTTTGACTTAGTCAACGTTGACCGGTCCCACCTGTCGACGACTTAACTAGCCCAGGGTCACTGATCAATGGGTCCCGCAGGTCAGGTTTGACCTGGCCGACCCGTTGACCCGCTGACATCACCCTTGCGCAATGCTGACGCAGTAAAGCTTTTCTAGGATATTAAATAAATCAGAAATGATTTATTTATTTCAGAAAATAGCTAAAACTTCTAAAAATCATAGAAAATAATCTATAACTCCAAATGAAATAAATTATATATGAAAAATTATCAGAAAAAAATCAAGGAATCTATTTATGGCATTTGCATGCATGTTTGAACAACCTAGGGTTGTTGTACAAGGCAATTTGCATAATTGGCATTTAAATAAGCACATATGGAGTTTGAATTTGAACCCTTGGTTCAAACCAACTTCATTTAATATGATTGCTAGTTGCATTAGCTCAATCAACAGCATATTGCCATGACATTATCATGCATCATAATTGTTGCATTGCATTGATTGTGTTCCTCTTTGTTTGTCGGTATTTGTTCCCTCTCGATAGACGTGGTTCCGACGATGAGTTCGATGACACCGATGAAGAACTATACTTTCTTCAGAAGTGCTAGGCAAGCAAAAACCCCTTGTTCATTCCGATACAATCCCACTCTCTTGCTCCTGCTCTCTTTTACGGCATTAGGACAACAACGATTCAACTGTTACATGCTGCGGTAGTTGAACCCCTTTCCTCTGCATGACCTATCATTGCCACAATAAATAGATGAAACCCACTAGCATGAGCAGGAATTGTTTCAGCCCTGATGTGCCTACTCATTCATGCTTGTTTGTCATGCCTGCTATTGCATAGAGTTGTGTCGGGTCTGATTCATCGGGAATGAATTGGAATGGTGATGAACATGTCCTACTGTGTGTGAGCTAAGTGTGTGAACACGATTTGGTAAAGGTAGCGGTGAGAGGCCATGTAGGAGTACATGGTGGGTTGTCTCATTGAAACCGTTCTTAGGAACTGAGTTCTATGTCTATGATCCATGAACAACTACTACCACTCATTGGGATCCTTAATTGACCCTCTCGGCTTCTTAATCACCCTAGTCCTATGTCCAGGAGTTGCAACTACTTTCTGGTGTTTGTAGGATATGTGTTGGCGGCCGTGCATAGCACTAACCCCAGGGGTGGGCTATGTTGCGGTAGATACACCGTGGCCGGGCATGCCGGGCGCCCATTTGGTGTCTCGGAACCCTGTACACATCGTTCGGGGCCGTATGTGGAAACCTCGGCCGGACTCCCTACGGATGGAACCTAGATAGGCGATAAACCTGGACTAGAGACTTGAGTGTTTAGGTAGGCCGTGGCCAACACCCTCGTTGGGCTTCCGCTTGAAGGTTGCCGAGTTCATGTCGTGTAAACGACGGCAAGTGGTGGGAGCGTGTGTGAAGAAGTACACCCCTGCAGTGTTATCATTATCTATTCGAATAGCCGGATTCCTCGGATATGGAAACTTGGACCCCTTGCATAGTTCATAGACAAGTGAAAGTGGATACTCTAAAACTCGCAAGATAAGCGTGAGTGCTATGGATGGCGTTCTCGTAGGGAGGCGGGAGCGAATCCATAGTGGTGTATTGATATGGTGAATATGTGGACTCGTGTGCGCCACCTCAAAAGAGTTGCTTGCAATCGTAGTTCAGGTTAGCCACTGAGTCAAAGCTGGCTTGCTGCAGTTAAACTCCACCACCCCCTTGTTGATACCGATGCATATGTAGTTAGTTCTGATGTAAGTCTTGCTGAGTACATATGTACTCATGTTTGCTTAATTTATGTTTTTGCAGAGAGACTTCAGTCTCGCTGGTAGTTCCGTGTGGACTTCGGCGTTTACCTTGATAACTCAGCTATGATCTTGTGCCCTCGGTAGGATCTATTAGATAGTTAGGCTTCTCAGCCTTCTTCATTTGTAGTTGTCTGTACTCAGACAAGTTAAGCTTCCGCATATGCTTTGATTTGTATGCTATGATTGTTGGGTCATGAGACCCATGTTTGTAATATCTCGCTCCTCGGAGCCTAATGAATAAATACTTGAGTCGTAGAGTTATGTTGTGATGCCATGTTGTATTTACACATATCGAGCATATTGTGTGTATGATTGAAATGCTTGATATGTGTGGGATCCGACAATCTAGTTGTTTATCCTTGGTAGCCTCTCTTATGGGGAAATGTAGTCTAGTGCTTCCATGAGCCATAGTAGTCCGCTACAGCCCGGTTCACCGGAGTCCTGTTAGCCCAGCACTACTGCTCAGGACACCTGACTGGCCGACATGTGTTTCACTTCGTTCATGTGTCTGTCCCTTCGGGGAAATGTCACGCGGTGATATCCAGGGTCCTGCCTAGCCTGCTACAACCCGGGTTCCCAGAGTCCTGTTAGCCCAGTGCTACAGCCCGGATTCGCACACTGCTGACCGACATGCTCGATGTGATTCATGTATGCATGTCCCCATAGGTTGGTGCCGCTTTGGGTTCACGACTAGCCATGTCGGCCCGGGTACTTTGTCATATGGATGCTAGCGGCACTATCATATACGTGAGCCAAAAGGCGCAAACGGTCCTAGCCATGGTAAGGCGACACCCGTGGGAATACCGTGTGTGAGGCCGCAAAGTGATATGAGGTGTTACCGGCTAGATCGATGTGACTTGGAATCGGGGTCCTGACATAAACGATGAACGCGTTCGTTAAAACGAATGGACGATCTATTAAAAACAGAAGCTAGGTTTTCAAAAAAACCGAATTGGCTTTTTCTCAAAAAACCGGGCGGCGGGGCGGCTAACTCGGCTCGGTCCGGCGGGGCTCCGGTCGGTGGCGGTGGGCCGCAGCGGCGGTGGGCGGCGGCTGGCAGCACAACGGCATGCGGCGGTGGCGGCGACGGGGCGGCTATTTAAGGAGGGGAGTGGGCGGCCTTGCTTGGGGAGGGGGTCGGCGGCGGAGGCGTGCCTGGCTCGGTCTCCCCGATTCCGGTGGCAGCTCGGCGAGGGAGGCGGTGTCCTGGCGGGCCGGCCTAGCTCGGCTGGGCCTTTGGCCCAGTCGGGCGCGGAGTTTTTTCTTTTTAAACAATTTCGCCGAAACTGAGAAAAATTCTAGAAAAATAAATAAAAATCTAAAATTGCCAAAACAAATTTTCACCGTCTAAAAAAATATTTAGAATAGGACGAACATTTTCTTGGCCCTAAATGCAATTTTTGAAAACGTGCAATTTTTCCTAAATTCAAATAAAACCACGAAAAACTCCACAATAAACCTTATTTGATTTTTTTATTAAATCCTCAATATTTCTTTATTTTGGGAAAGTATTTTATTCCCTCTCTCATATTTTTATAATAGAAATAATTGGGGATAAAATAAATAAAGTCAAATGATCCTATTTTCAAAATTTGAGAAAACTCAAATATGAAAATAACGAAATCCCAACTCTCTCCGAGGGTCCTTGAGTTGCGTAGAATTTCTAGGATCAACCCAAAAGGCAAATAAATATGATATGCAGTGATGATCTATTGTATAACATTCCAAATTGAAAATTTGGGATGTTATAGATACTCTCGATGGCTTCCAGCATAAGCCATCTAGTCCCCCTCAGTATGCCATTGGTGCAAAATATTACACTATGAATTGACAACATATGGTAGTGAGCCCCAAGAATCAGGTCCGCAATAGTTTGATCAGGAGAAAGAATCAGTTAGAACACAAGTTTGCCTCGGGAATTAAATTATATATATATATATATATATATACACATAAACACTATTCTGATCACGAGATCAGAATAATATTCTGATCACAACCTGACCTGCCCCGCTAGTAGTATGTTGAACTTCCCTGTGAACTAGGTTGAACTTCCGCCAATATTGCCCAAATGGGGCTTGCGATATACCGTTGGAAAGCTATGGACACCAATATCATGACCCAACTTAAATTTTTGGCAAAATATAAGCGGTTTAAGAGCAATTTTGAAAACCATTTTTTCTTCGCACAAAAAACGTGAATCGTATTTTCGATCGCATTTCTAAACTGTTTATCGGAATGAGGCATATAATATGGCGTTGGAAAGCTGCTGCAAAACCGCTCCTTCCACATGTTGTAAGTTTTCTCTAATTCCCTATGGTTAAAGAGTAATTTGAAAAAACGTAAAATTTCATAAACCGAACAGCTGAGTTCGTTTTTTGATGTCATTTGTAAACGGCTAATCCAATGGAGGCATATGATACGACATTGGAAAGCTTATGAAAATGTGCTACTTTTTCATCTTGAAAGTTTTTTTCTAATTTTGAATGGTTTAAGAGTAATTTAGAAAATGGTTCAAGTCCTACCGAGTTCGTATTTTCAACCTAATTTTTTAATCGTGCATCCGAATGCAGCAAATGATATGGCGTTGGAAAGCATGAACAAATGCGAAACTTTTTGGTATGTATTGTTTCTTCCAATTCTTTACGATTTTAAGTCAGTTTCGAAAATGGCGAAAAACATATTTTTGCCGTAATTTCTACAAACTTTATCGGAATGGGGCAAATAATATACCGATGAAAAGCTACGGAAAATGCAGAACTTTTTCATGTTGATGATTTTCTCTGATTCCTAGCCGTTTTCAAGTAATTTCGAAAACAGCGGGATCATGCGTTCTGCCTTTATCGTGAAACAGATTCTTTGAAAATGCACCGCGTGAAGAACCTGAACTTCTTGGTGCGTGTACCTAAACTTCACTCTGTTTTTCACATGATTTTTTTGCTCGTAGGTCTCCATCCATTGCTCGTAACTCTCCATCCACTCACCGGAATTTTGCAAGTGATATACCAGTGGAAAGCTGCTGTAAGCACATAACTTTCCCATGTTGATCGTTTTTTCATACTCGTGATGATTTTAAAAGTTTTTCATCTGAAATTCATTCAGCGTAGTAGTTGAACTTCATGCTGTTTTCATGTTGAACTTGTGTGACGTATTTTCGTTTGTAATTTTCTCATCCATTCGTTAGTGTTACACAAATGCTACTCCTTCTGTACAAACCCCTCTCACAATATTTTTTTAACTTTCTCCGACCGAGGACTTGAAACTTACACAAATGATATTCCTGTAGTTTTGAGGTAAATTAGAAAATGGCGAGATCATGATTTTTACGTTCATCGCGAACGGAAATGCACTGCGTGAAGTAGTTGAACTTCACGGGCATGTCTGTTTGAACCTCACTCTGTTTTTGACGTGCTGTTTTTTGCACTGTGTGAAGTAGTTGAACTTCTGGGGCATGCCTGTTTGAACTTCACTCTATTTTACTTTATTGTATTTGTATTATACGAAACACATACCATGCAGTATGTGAACTTCTGGTTATTATCATTTTGAACTTCTCTCTAGTTTGAGAGAATTATTTTAAAACCCAAAAAACAACATTTTTTTATGTATTTTGGACATCTAAATACATAGTGAACCTCTCTCACAAGAATTTTTTGAACTTTTCCTCACCGAGCACTTGAACTTCTAGCAACCATTTTTTCGTTTATGAGTTGTTTTTAAAAGTGCAAAAAATGGCATTATGTTTTTTATTTTTTGAACATGTAAATCCTAGGTTTTAATGAACTCCGAACTTATCTGTTATTTCAATTTGAACTTCACCTTTTTATTTTTTGAGTAAAGAATAGTATTCGATTTTTATATAGAAAAATCGAACATCGAAATACAAGATGAATCTTTCTCGCAAGAATTTTTGAACTTCCTCGGACAGAGTGCTTGAACTTCTTTCAACAAACCTTTTAAGCTTTTATTTTTTATACTTTTATTCTCACCTGAAATGCATTTCTTGCAGTACCTGAACTTCTCGTTGTTCTCACCATGAACTTCTGTCACATTTTTGTACATACCTTAAATTACACCCAATTGAAGGTCGGGCGTCATTTTTTGCCATTTTAAAACATGTAATTGGAGGTCGGACATCTCGCAATATAAATTCTGAACTGTGCACGGGAGAGAGAATTATGTGTGAATAAAGCGGGTAGCAATTTCCAACATTCCCTCGTCGAGCACTTGAACTTCTAGCAAGATTGTTTTTTCATTTTTATGAGTTGGTTTTTCAAAATGCCAAAATAACATTGGTTTTTGTTTTTGTTTTTTGAACATGTAAATCTTAGGTTTTAATAAACTCCAAACTTGCATGTTATTTTAATTCAAACCTCATGTTGGTTTTATTTTTCTATTAACGGTTAGAATCCGAGTTTTCAATAAACATTGAACCGCCTCATTAATTTAATTTGAACTTCTAGGTTTCTTTTAGAAATGGGGAAATCCATTTACTAATTAAATTTTCTTTTTTTAGAACCGGCAGTCTGGGCAGGCATGGGAGGGAAGAAGGCCGTGGCGGCAGAGAAAGTGAGCCTATATAGGTTGAACTACTTCGTTTTTCAAATTTGAACTTCATGGTTTTATTCTTTAGTGTTGAAGAAAATCCCTTTTGGACTTCTTGGTTTTATTCTTTAGTAATGTTGAAAATTTGTGTTTTTTATAAACATTAAATTGCTCTATCTTATAATTTGTACTTCTTGTTTTATTTTCCATTAATGACAAAAATCCATGTTTTGTAATAAATTAAAAACATTGAACCACTCCCTTATTTTAATTTGACCTTCGACGTTTTTTTAGAAACGACATAATTCTTTTTTATAACTTCAAATTTAAGACAGGGAAAATCCTTTTTTATATTTGAGGGAGATCATGGGACTTGAACAACCTGGGTTAACCAATTTGAACTTCAAGAAACGATAAAAGAAACACCTGCACACACGTTGCACAACAATTCAAGTGCATCTGTACAGTAGCGAATCCCGCAGCTCTTCACACATTTGAACCTTTCACAATGTCAAGGGTGAACTTCATTGTTACACAACACACACCCGAAGAAGAGCACACAAACAACCATTTTTTCCTGTTTTTGAGGACATCTGGTGCTAAACCGAAAGAGTAGAGGAGAAAAAATCCATCAGCTTATTATTTTCTACTCTTACACAAAGAGGACCAAAGAGAACGAGGCAAACAGAACAAGAACACCACTTTTTGCACATGAACTTTTTATGCTAGTTTCTCTTCTCTGAATGCCATTTCTTTTATATTTCACCAATGAAGATCGATTGTCGGTATATTAGCAGCAGAAAACCATAGCACTGTACTCTTTTTGAACTAGTATTATCGAACTTGTATACTTGTTTTTCTTGAACTGCAACACTGCACAGGAATCAAGTGAGCTCACAAAGGCTCCCACGCCATGGCGTAGAAGAAGATGGAGGGAGACACGCGCTCAATGGCCTAGGCAGGCATGTGGTCGTGGCTGCTGGAGGGAGACGGCGAGGCCGGTAGCTGGTGCGCCACCCTCGCTGTGGGTGCTGCTGTCGTCTGCGGGTGGCGTTGAGATTTGAGAAGACATGGCGGCGGCGCGCTGTGGAAGACAGGCCATCATGGCGGCCGGATTCGGGGACGTCGACGGATGGATCCCTGTGCGGTGTGGTGTGGCTGTTGAACCAGGAGAGGCTGCTGTCGCAGTTGAAGCAGGAGAGGCGGACGACGGTGGCGCAGGATGTAGGTCGGCGATGGCACGCGTCACCGGTGTCAGGGTCAGCGCCGACGGGGGTGCTTACTTGTGGGAGGGCGGCGGCGCGGTTGGCAGCGCGGGACAGGTTGGGAGGCGGCGGCGCGGGCAGGGAGGGAGGGCGGGTGGCGCAGGGCAGGGAGGAAGGTCGGGAGGCGGCGGCGCGGGGCAGGGAGGGAGGTCGGGAGGTGGCGCAGGGCGGGTCAGGACACGGCGCGGGGCAGTGAGGGAGGTGGCGGCGGTGCGGGGCAGTGTGGGAGCCAGCGGCCAGATGGGATCGAGGGAGGATAGGGAAGGTTTTATTTCTTTTCTTCGTACCTGTTCGGGATCTCACGAACACCCTCGCGAGCCCTATATAGGGCCTCACGTGATCCAAATAACTATTCTAATCCCAGGATTAGAATAGTGTTGTTCTATATATATATATATGCTGAGTATGTTGCCAAGTTTTTGCAAGTCCCTGGTACAATGATGAAGTCAAGGTAAGAATCCGAAGACCTCACGAGTTATACAAGAATAAGAAAGCCAGTTATACACCATAGTGTGAAAAAGGACTATGAAGATTGACGACAACAATGAGCTCTGTACCAGTACTTGTGAACCTGGAATATGACCCTGATGAGCCCTTATCTACTTTTCTCTAGTGACGACACAATGCCTGTGATCTAAGCTATTTTTGGCAACCTGGGGTGGATGTCGACTTTATTTCTCTCTACTCAGCAACTGTCACGAGTTCTGAGCTTATTTCCGGCCGACTCGTACAATTGTTGAGTTTCTTTTTGTGATAGTGGCCCTATGCTCTGAGCTGCTTTTCGGCCATCTTAGGGAACTGCCACTTTCTTATTATCAACACGGTCTCATGCTCTGAGTTGATTTTTGGCAGTCTTGAGTCGTGGTTGAGTTATTTCAGTAATGTCCCATATCTGAGTTGTAAAGACTGTTCTGGCGGCTACTGATTTATTTGTCGATTTCTTGCAAGGTGTAACATCCGAAGTGCTATTTATCTTTGCTCATTTGACCCCAAACTTTTGTGACACCTTTTCATGTCCATATAATTGCCTCATGACAAAATTCAACTCCATTTGCCTAGTAAATCTTCCTTAGTGATTTTCCAAAGTTCATGTCTGAGGGAATTCATTGTGAAGGAAGTGCTAGCTAGGATAGCCCAAATGAGTTGAAATTTGTCATGGTCCCTCATATCATCAAATCAAAGCTCTCATCAAGAATTAAGGTCATGAAATGCATCCATGTGAGCTCACCTTAAATTCTTTGCTTCTGGTCAGATTTTCAGTTTGTGAAGCAAGTATATTTTATCTTGCTACATAATGGCTGAAAAGTTTCCTAAGCCTTCTCCTATCCATATAACATATCTCCACCAAATATGGGCTCAATTCATCCACAATTTGCTCTCTGCAAATTTTCTAAGTTTCTGTCCAGATTGAAGCATTGTGAAGCAATTTCCATTTTGGTGTATCCATTTGGTATGAAACTTTTACAGTGACCTAATATTCTTATATAACCCATCTATTCCAAATTTCAGCTCAGTCCAAGCTAGTATGTGAGTGCTACTTCAAAGTTTGCTATTCTGGTCAGTATGTCACTTTCCATTACAAGTACTAGCTAAACCCCTCTGTTTGAGCTGAAACCGTGCCATCTTAATGACCTTAGTAAGTGATAAACCCCAATCAAATCTCAGTCTAATACTCCCAACCAATCTTCTGCAGATGACAACAAACACCTTGATGTGCGACTGAAACACTGCAAGTTCTATTCACCAATTAAGCCCCTGTGCCCGTTTCTTTGCTTCACAGCCTTCTCTATAGCACACCCTATCCAGTAGATAAGGTTTGGCCGATCCGAGCACGGGTAAGTGTCGGACGCATGCGGTGACCACTGTTTTGGCATACAATGGCTGCATCCAGAGCGTTTTCTTGCTCGAGCCCCTCCCCTGCGTGTCGCGTTCGCTCGCCCGTGCATGTCTAGAGGGTTCCCCTGGCTGTCGCCGTTCCCCTGGACCCCTCTCCCCCTCCTGTAGCTCGCTCATCAGAGCTCGTCACCATGCGCCCACGGGCAAACTATTGCCGACCGTCGTTTCCTCCTATGTCTGCTTCCTCCCCGTGCCCCCACTTGGCTTGCTCTGCTCTGTGATCGCTGCATCACTCCCTCATTGCGTTCCCGCACCCTCCCGTGCCTGATGTCCATCGCCAGGGCCTTGGCTACACGTGCACGATGGCGACCGGGTTGGCATCATCTCCCCCGCCTATATATAGCCCCTCTTCGTGGCTGCCGAGCACCTCATCCGCTCCATCCCACACCTAGCTCTCTCCCTAGACAACTACCGAAGCTCCAGGAGCTCTCCTCGCCCTCCAATGCCGCCACGGCCGCCAGCCTCCTCCGCCAAAATTTGGCCGAGCCAAGCCCTCTCCCTCCGTTCCACCACCACCAGCAGCATCTACCACCTCACCAGATCCTCCACGCGACGTGCCTCCCTCCTCCCCGTGGTCGTAGCATTGCAGTCGACCCCGCCGTAGTTGCTGTCCACCGCGGCTGAGGCCATGCCCGCTCTCCAGGTCTCCATCAAGCATTCTAGCACCATGGAAGTGCGCCTCGTTTCCCCGCACCCGTCGGTAGGCCGGGCACCGCTTAAGGTGACTTGTGCTGCCGGCCAGCGTCGTTGAGGCCGGCTCTGTCCCCGGCCAAGCGTGAGCGGGGGTTGAAGACGATGGCCTGGTCGGGTGGGCCCCATCTCACCTCGGGCCCCGTCGGTCAGCCTAGCAAGGGTGTTGACCCCCGGGCCCGCGCAGATTTAAGTGGAGGCGTACTAAGGTTTTACGTGTTCGGTGAGTGTAAACGTATTAACCTGCGGTTTTGAGCTAGAATGCGCTTTCTCTGGCCCGAATACATATTATCCATACATACGCTTTATGCTTATCCCCGCCGGCCTAAGTGGTTATATTGTGAACGTTCACTATTTAGCCACTTTTCTGCCTAAAAAGTGAACAGCCACAACGTTTTGCCTGTAACTTCGATTCAGGTGATTCCAAAGCCTACTTCTTCTTATCGTCGAGCCTGTTCTGTTGGTTTCCTTTTCATTATATTTTGACATACTAAAAATGACCTTGATGCCCTTGCCCCTAATCAGCCCCTTTCGAGAGAGACCCTTTCCGGCAATTCTTTTCGCGATCTTTACGCACTTCTTCCCAGTGGTTTCTTCATCCCTAGGCAAGCCACGACAACCACTTGCATGATTGCTTGCGGTAGCCATGGTTTTCTACTTGAACAATTAATAAGTGCTTATTTGTCTGCAATTGCTATCATTGTTTCGGTAATTCTTATGGATCTGTGTTTATCTTCATGTTATGTTCATATGCACTTGGTTACCATGTATTCTTGCTAATATTACATTGCATGACATGCTTGGTAGTAGTACATGTTGGTGTTGGTTATGTTCTTCGGTGCATGACTATCGTCTGTTACCGAGTATCGTCGTTATACATGTTCCTTTGCCTTTAGTTGGTTAAATGCTTGCATGGTAGTACTATCATCATGATCCTTGCATGGTATTTATTGTTGATGCTAGTGGTCATGTTATGCTATGAGTAGTGTTATACTTGTGATGTTCATGCTCGTCAGTATGCCGTGCTCATTCGGGTATATGAATTATTGTTGTTGATATGCTTGATGATTATGTTGCACCCCCAAGCTTAGGTTGATATCATGCCCATGCATTGTAGTTGCATCATGTTATTTTATTATGGCTCAGCTCATTGCATTCAAGTTTAACCGGATAATAATGAACTTGAACAACTGTTGGCTGAGTCATGGTGCCACCAAATCGAGCTAACCAGTGCAGCCACACTTGCCTTCTGGGGGGGAGTCCTAACTAGGTCTATTGTCATGCCTATGTTTTGACATACTGAAATGACCTTGATGCCCTTGCCCCTAATCAGCCCCCTTCGAGAGAGAATCCTTTCCGGCAATTCTTTCCGCACTTCTTCCCGGTGGTTTCTTCATCCCTAGGAAAGCCACGACAATCACTTGCATGATTGTGTTGGGGAATGTAGTAAGTTCAAAAAATTTCCTACGCACACGCAAGATCATGGTGATGCATAGCAATGAGAGGGCAGAGTGTCATCCATGTACCCGCGTAGACTGTTAAGCGGAAGCGTTATGACAACACGGTTGATGTAGTCGTACGTCTTTACGATCGACTGATCCTCAGTACTGAACGTACGTCACCTCCGCGTTCAGCACACATTCAGCTCGGTGACGTCCCGTGAACTCACGATCCAGTAGAGCTCAGGGAAGAGTTTCGTCAGCATGATGGCGTGGTGACGATGTTGATGATGCTACCATTGCAGGGCTTCGCCTAAGCACCGCGACAGTATGACCGAGGTGGATTATGGTGGAGGGGGGCACCACACATGGCTGGAAGAGATCAATGATCAACTTGTGTGTTTAGAGGTACCCCCTTGCCCCCGTATATAAAGGAGGAAGGGGGAGGACGGCCGGCCCTAGAGGGCTCCCCCTTTCCTAGTACAATTCGGACCAGAGGGGGAGGGGGCGCGTGGCCTGCCCTGGCCGGCCCCTCTCTCTCCACTAGGGCCCAACAAGGCCCATTAAACCCCCCAGGGGGGTTCCGGTAACCCCTCCGACACTGGTAAAATCCCGATTTCACCCGGAACTCTTACGATGTCCAAATGTAGGCTTCCAATATATCAATCTTTATGTCTCAATCATTTCGAGACTCCTCGTCATGTCCGTGATCATATCCAGGACTCATAACTACCTTCGGTACATCAAAACATATAAACTCATAATACCGATTGTCACAGAACTTTAAGCGTGCGGACCCTATGCTTCGAGAACTATGTAGACATGACCGAGACATGTCTTCGATCAATAACCAATAGCGGAACCTGGATGCTCATATTGGTTCCTACATACGTTGTTCCCTTTGTCATCGGTATGTTACTTGCCTGAGATTTGATCGTCAGTATCCCAATACCTAGCTCAATCTCATTACCAGCAAGTCTCTTTACTCGTTCTGTAATGCATCATCCTGCAACTAACTCATTAGTAACATTTCTTGCAAGGCTTATAGTGATGTGCATTACTGAGAGGGCCCAGAGATACCTCTCCGACAATCAGAGTGACAAATCCTATTCTTGATCTATGCCAACTCCACTAACACCATCGGAGACAACTGTAAAGCACCTTTATAATTACCCAGTTACGTTGTGACGTTTGGTAGCACACAAAGTGTTCCTCCGGTATTCGGGAGTTGCATAATCTCATAGCAATAGGAACATGTATAAGTCATGAAGAAAGCAATAGCTGTAAACTTAAACGATCAATTGCTAAGCTAATGAAATGGGTCAAGTCAATCACATCATTCTCCTAATGACGTGATCCTCAAATAAAAACTCATCTCTATGGCTAGGAAACTTAACCATCTTTGATCAATGAGCTTGTAATGCCCCGGATGCAACTTTCCATATTTGTAACACCGAGTCTTGCCTTTTCTAGAGATGCGATTTGAGATTCCCCTTCATGGTTGGGTTTTTGTCTTCGTTTTGCATTTTGTTCATGTCATGCATTTCATATCATGTCATCATGTGCATCGCATTTGCATCTGTGTTCGTCTCATGCATCCGAGCATTTTCCCGTTGTCCGTTTCGCAATCCGACACTCCTACATGCACCGGCGCAATCCTCTTGTCTCTTTTCGTGAGCGGGTGTTAAACATTCTCGGAATGGACCGAGATTTGCCAAGTGGCCTTGGTACACTACTGGTAGATCGCTTATCAAATTTTGTTCCATTTGGAGGCAGTTTGATGCTCCAACGGTTAACCGGGTAATCGCAAAAGCCCACTTTGTGTTGCAGCCCAACACCCCTCCAAAAACAGCCCAAGAACCCATCTAAACCATCTCCATCTTCTTCGCTGTTGGATCACGATCATGTGGGCGAAAACCACACCTCATTTGGACACTCGCACCTCCTTCTACATATATATACGTGACATGACCCCCTCCGAATTTTTGCATATTACAAACCCTAGCACCGCTCCCCTCGTGATTCCGAGACTGATCGGGTCTTCCCGGGAGAAGGAATATCCTTCGTTTACCGTGAGAGCTTGTGATGGCCTAAGTTGGGACACCCCTGCAGGGTTTAAACTTTCGAGAGTCGTGCCCGCGGTTATGTGGCAGATGGGAATTTATTAATATCCGATTGTAGAGAACTTGACACTTAACTTAATTAAAATGAATCAACCGCATGCGTAGCCATGATGGTCTCTTTTCAGTGTAGTCCGGGAAGTGAACACGGTCTTCTGTTATGCTTGAATGTAAGTAGTTTCAGGATCACTTCTCGATCACTTATAGTTTATCGACCGTTGCGTTCTTTCTCTTCTCGCTCTTATTTGCGTAAGTTAGCCACCATATATGCTTAGTGCTTGATGCAGCTCCACCTCATTACCCTATCCTACCCATAAGCTTAAATAGTCTTGATCTCGCGTGTGTGAGATTGCTGAGTCCTCGTGACTCATGGATACTTCCATACAGTTGCAGGTGCCGATGATACCAGAGCAGGTGACGCAACCCAGCTCAAGTGAGAGCTCGATGAAGATCTTCTTCACTATTATGTTTCGTAGTCTGTTGATCAGTAGTGGAGCCCAGTTGGGACGATCGGGGATCTAGCATTTGGGGTTGTCTTCCTTTATTTTGGTTCCGTAGTCGGACCTTTGTTTGTACCTTGGATGATGTATGGATTATTTATGTATTGTGTGAAGTGGCGATTGTAAGCCAACTCTTTATCCCTTTTGTCGTGGAATTGTTATGGCAGATGTCCTAGCAAAAGTACTTAGTCCTAGGGCCATCGCAACTAGGAAGCTTCAAGGGGTTAATCGGGACAAAGGACACGAGAGATTTATACTAGTTCGTCCCCTTACGATGAAGGTAAAAGCCTACGTCTAGTTGTGTTGGAATTGCTGGGGTTTCGAAGACCAAGGAGCCAATATGCTTGTCCTGGCTTCGAGTTGTTGTTTCATGTCCTAAGCCGCTGCCGGGTCGTCCCCTTATATACATGGGTTGACGCCTGGCGGCCTACAGAGTTCCGGCCAGCTCATAAAACGTGTCCGACTCGGTGACTTCTTTTATATGCCTTTCTTTACAAGTCTTTCCTTACATACGGCGGTTTACAATAT
Organism: Triticum aestivum; assembly: GCF_018294505.1. NCBI lineage: Eukaryota > Viridiplantae > Streptophyta > Magnoliopsida > Poales > Poaceae > Triticum > Triticum aestivum. The sequence goes on along the minus strand of NC_057809.1, from coordinate 364,973,841 downwards.
TGGGCCTTAAGCCGCCTCTGGGCTTTAGGCCTTCTATAAGTCTTTAACAAACTATCACCTTGAATATTATTGGGCTTCTTTTGTAACCCGCCATTGGGGTTGACCCGGCCCCTCCTGGGCGGGGCATACCTAGTAGCTAAATCCCCAACATTAGGCCCCAGGTTGACTTGAACTTTGTTCTTTGTCAAACTTCAATACTTAGATGAAATCCATCTTCCTCTCTTTGTAGAAATTTTGTAACCCGCCATGACGTCATCTTCTGAAAACACAAAAACTACTATGACGTCATCCTCAACGGATCTTTATCTTTTGATGTCTTCTTAGAATGAAGGCGTCCGTTTAGTTGGATGATCATTATTCGGGTCTTCCTTGATTTTCATGCCCGTTGTTTGCTTATCCCCTTATAAATAGGCATGCCCCGTTCTTTCTCATTCTTCTCTCTTCGCCTTCTTCCTTTCGCAACCCCACCACTGCTCGAGCTCCGCCACCGTCGCAGAGCACCTCGTCTTCGTCGACCTTGGCCGCTGCATCAACCAGAATCGGTCTTGAGAACGACAGCGACTCTCCGCGGAAGATTCATGGCTGTAAATGTTTGCCCTCCTGTCCCTCAGATCCGCATTAGGGTTTCTAGGTTTTCTGCGTGTTCTTCACAGCTCATCTCAGTTTCTTCGTAGTTCTTCCACTGCAGCTTCTTCTTGATCCAGAAAGAACATATACTCATGCGGTAGTTATTTTGTGCCCATCCTTGATACCAGTAGATTCCTTCTCTTGGTACAAAAAGCCTCATTAGAACTCATGAACTCATCTGTGCTAGATTTTTAGGTCTAGAATATTTTCCATTTTGAATGACTATTTGATCCAAAATAATATCAATAAATTATGAAACTTGTTTGTCTCAACACTTAGCCAATTCTGTTGCTGGTATTTCTCAAATATCTGTAGGCTTATGGCGCCGGCTCACTTTTTCCTTTATATGACATTAGCCCTTACGTAAGCCGCCATTACTTATCTGTACCATCATTATCTTAACTTTTATTTTCATCATTGGATTAAACTGGCACATCACTTTCCTTTCAGTCGGGTTTTCATCATGCCGTCCAAAGCACCAAGGTCTGCAACTGGGTCCCCTCCACAGTAACTGAGGATAATTTGAAGGAATTCTTCACCATAGGATTTTTGCCACGGAAGAATGTTATGTCTTACCGTGCACGTGACCCAGACGAGGAACGACCCAATCCTAAAGACGGTGAAGTCATTGTCTTCTCTGACCATATGAATCGGGGTTTTCACCACCCGGCTCAAAGTTCTTCAGAGACGTTCTTCATTTTTTCAAACTTCACCCTCAAGATCTTGGACCCAATTCCATATCCATTATCTTCAATTTCCAAGTTCTCTGTGAGGTGTATCTTCAAGAAGAGCCGACTGTGGAACTCTTTAGAGAGTATTTTTATCTGAACCGCCAGAACGAGTGTACCAATGGCCCTAGCTTAGAACTTGGAGGCATCTCAATTCAGCGCCGACAGGGCGCCGTCTTTCCCGTAATAGTCTTGCCGAGTCATCCCAAGGACTGGAATCAGACCTGGTTCTATGGCCAAGACACGTCACCAGCCAATGAAAAACCACTGCCAGGTTATCACGGGGAGCGTCTAGATTCCAAGTTTGCACTCCCTGATAAGCTTACTATCGTCGAACGCAAGAAGCTCATTCCATCAATTAAAAGGATTAATGCCCTATTGGGGAATGGCTTAACCGGAGTTGACTTGACTCGTTGCTAGATCTCGTGGCGGGTCATCCCTCTAAGCCACCGATCCAAATTGATGTATGAATATGGTGGAGGCCCAAATGGCTCTCTTCATGACAGCTCCGTTCAACTAATTGAAGAAGATATTGTTTCAATGTCAACTCTCCTGGTGAACGGCAAATATGAAGACTGCAGTAAAGTCGGGTTAGACCCCTTCTCCAAGCTTAACCCGGCACCTGAGGTAAAAATCCCCTGACCTCTTTCTCTTTTGTGTTTTCCTCAGCAGTTTTAAATACTTGCATGACCTTTTATCTTGTTTATTTGTTTACAGGCCAGATCTGACTTTTGGAAAGCCAAGTATGACCACGAAGCTGCCAAGAAGGCTAGAGCCGCCGCCATAGCCGCTAGGAAGACGACCCGAAGGTCCAAGAAGAAAAGGAGCACCGCTGAGGACCTGTTAAAGCTTGACGATGACTCTGAGTCGGAGCTAGCCCTTGACTCTCTTGGCTAGTTTTTTAATAACCTTATTGACACTGACTATTGCCAGAACGACATGGGGGCCAGTCAGGCCATAGAAGAAGAGGTAACTATTTCCTCCGACTCAACCGATTTGCCAAGACAGAAACTTCGACTAGTAACCCAGAAAGTAAGGTTTTCACACCCTTTGGCTTATTTGGACCCTCATTTTCTTTTGAAAAAGCAGCAATATGAGAGCCGCCGTCAGGCCCGGAACGACGATGAACCGCCTTCTGTTCTACCACAAACTCCTCAAAAATGCCAGAATGAGGTATCTTTTATCTTCATCTTTTACTTCTCATTAATGGATCTACTCCCTAGCACTGCTAATATTTATTTTATCTTTGCAGGAGGTGTCTCGCTCTTCTGGCTACTCAGCTCGGACTCAATTTCCAGCCTTCAAGACTGCCCCTGGGTAAGGAAAAAATCATCTTTCCTTTGTGTCTTTCAAATTGCATCATTGTACTAACTGTCTCATAACATCTTTCTTAGTGGTCAAGCCAAATCCAAGAAGGCCAAGGTGACTAAACCGGCGGAAGACCCGTCAGTTCTTGCACCTGAACCAGCCATACCAATTCCTCCCCCTCGAACTGAAGCACCAGAAGACCCGGCTATTGATACTCAATTGGCTCCTGAGTTGTCAGCCGATGAGATCACTCTTAACCCGGCTAACACTGAACCATCTAGTTCAGCTAACCTGCCAACAACATTGGATACTGACGTATTTATTACTGGTAGCTGATTTGTTGAGCCGGGGACCCCCACTGTGTTAGCCCGGCACACTGCGAAACAAGAAGCTTTGGAGAAGCAGAAAGTGTGTTTTGATATCTCTCACTATGCTCATCTGAATGCTAGTAACATAGTGTCCGGCTATCTCAGTCATGTTCATTCCAGCCGTGAGTCAGAAATTGAGATGGTCAAGCAATTGCAACTGAAGTATGAGGTATGTTCCCCAGTTTACTTATACTCTGCCAGCCCCCAAGTCTTCAGATGATGATCCTGAATGATATGTAGACTTTATGATATAGATTGATACTTTCTTGCTTAACTTATTCAAAAGTCCAAAAAAGTAGTGCAAACTTCACCTGTAGTCCCCAAGGGCCAGCTCAATGTAGCATAAATGAACCGGTACTTAACTTCATAACTGAATTTTACCAGTCCTAATAAATATTGCAATCCGGCTTAATCTTAAGAAACTTTCTGAATATCATGCATTAGCCCCCAAGTGCCGAGTGTTGTTACTTTGTAAAGAACTTGGGACTTGAAATGTATAAGAGTCATAAAAACTTGCTTTGGCAGACATTAGTGCCCAAGTGTCAAGTGGTATTGCGGTGCATAGCACTTGAGACTTGAACCTTTAGTTTAAGCCTTGACACACCTATGTATGTTTTGTAGAACGCCTTATCTAAATTGGGCTCCCGATTAACTGATGCAAAGACCCGGCTGGCGGAGCAAGAAGCAGAAATCAAAACTACTTATTCTAAACTCCAACTGAGTCTTTCTGAGACAGAAAAATTGAAGACAAGTTTGACGGCAAAGAAGAAATCCTGGGCCGAAGAAAAGACGTTGCTGAACCAACGTGCTGAAAAAGCTGAAGCGGCTCTTGAGGAGGTTACCACAGAGCTTACCGGCTTAAAGAACCGGGTGTCACAAATGGTCTCTGCCATCTTTGGTAAGTCATCTGTACTAATCATTTATACCTTCTTTTGACCCGGAATATAAGCCGCCTGTTGAGCCTGAGTTTAATACTTCACAGGTCCACACAGCAAAAATCTGAGCCAAGACAGTGTGACCAAACTGAAGGCGGTTTATACCTTGGTATAGCAATTGTACACTGGTGCTCAACGAGCACTTGCCACCATCTCCCCTGCCAACCAAGGACACAATCGGCTGAGCGATGTTTTGAAGAAATTGTCAATCTTACCCACCAATTTCAAGAGGTCAAATGATCCTGCGCCAGAGCCGGAGCCTTGACTGCCCTAAGCCGCTCCAAGGGGTACCCTACCGTAAAGGAAGACGGGACCCTATTTGAACAAGACGACTTCATCGCTTGCGTAAGGGGAGTTCGACCTCAAGCTACCATTCTTGGAGATGAAACCAATATTGACAAATATCAGCCGGGTTTTGATTTGGAGAAGAAGAAGATGGTGACTCCCTCTTATAAGGTGACAGACCTTATCCCGCCGGTTCGTCAACATACTTTTGCTCCGGAAGTTGATCCAGCCGGCCTGATTGATGATGAAGTAGAATTCATTGCCCTGGACGGCTTTGACTAGTCCAATCCCAGCTTCCAATCAGCAGAAGGAGGTGAACCGGCAAGGGGAGAGTGATAACCGTCTTGTGGGCTGTTTAAAGCCTTGTAATAGATTTAGCTTGAAACAACTACATATTTTTCCTATGCCATCGCGCATAAGATGCCATGTGTGACTCTTTGCTTTCTGATGTCAATATATGCATCACATTGATGGTTATATCTATAATATTTCAGCTCTATTCCTATAGAAAATGGAAAAACTGGCTTGGCGGTTTAGCACCGAACGGGTCAGAACACCCGGTAGATCACCAATGGTTTTATCATAGTAGAAAATCAGAAACAGACGTGAAAATAAACAAGGTTGAAACAACCTTTGATGAATGAAAATAAACACAGAAAGAACTGTTCATAAATAATAGTCATACATGTATCCTTTGCATCTAGACCACCGGTTTATATGACCCGGGTGATGAGGTTGATGACCCAGTCCTTTTTTTGAGAAGTCAATGCTTCTTTATGCCTGATGACTATCATGCATTGCGTCTTATTGTCAAATAATCAAGCCGGTGAAAAAACCGTGCTGGTCGTTGAAATTTGAGACAACAAAGACCAGTAAGACAAATAGTAGATCTCAAACAATATAAATTAACTTTGTAACTTAAAGTTGGGGGTTTCTGATTCGAATACGATCAGTAAACCGGACGAAAGGGGTTAAGCTAAGATTCGAATACGATCATATAGCCCCCAGTGGCTTTGGCGTTGTGCCGATCAAGAGGGTACGGACATCTATGTTCTCTTTGGTTCGAATACGACCTATGTTTGAACAGGAAGCCCCCAAACGACCTTGAGAGGTCTTTAACGACCCTGATTCGAATACGATCCAAGTCGGATGCAAAAGGGGTTAAGCTATGATTCGGATATGATCAAGAAGCCCCCTAGTGAGTTTGGCTTTGAGCCGATCAAGAGGGTTACGACAGCTATGTTCTCTTTGGTTCGAATACGACCTATGTTTGAACAGGAAGCCCCCAAGTGATCATGAGGTTTATAGCTAGATTCGAATACGATCATAAGCCGGACCGGAAAGGTTAAGCTAAATTCAGATATGATCAGCTCCTTAATAGTCATGAAAATAGTAAAAATATATGAACTTTGAAGAGGAAAAGGACAGAGGTCCTCCTTTATTACTTATCATAATATATACAATGTCAAAGTATGTACATGACGAGAGCCGGTGGCCTAGGCGTAGTATGGCCGAAGTTGAGCAATGTTCCATGGCGGGAGGGTCTCCTCCTCCGACTTACGTGAGTCTTTGTGTTACCGAACATCGATGAGGTAATATGACCCGTTGTTTAAATTCTTGCTGACCACAAAGGGTCCTTCCCAAGGTGGGGATATCTTGTGTGCATCCGACAGATCCTGGATGAGCCGGAGCACCAGGTCACCTTCTTGAAAAGTCCTGGACTTAACCCGGCGGTTGTGATAACCGCGCAAGTCCTGTTGATAAATTGCTGATCGAGCCGCTGCTAAGTCTCTCTCCTCATCTAACAAGTCAAGTGCATCCTGTCGGGCTTGCTCGTTATTAGCTTCAACGTAAGCCGCCACACGAGGCAAGTCATGATGGATGTCACTAGGTAGCACCGCTTCCGCTCCATAAACCATGAAGAAAGGTGTATAACCTGTAGACCTGTTAGGAGTGGTGTTGATACTCCACAACACCGAGGGTAAGTCCTCTACCCAACAACCCGGTGTTCGTTGTAAGGGAACCATGAGCCGGGCTTGAGACCTTTTAAGATTTCCTGATTTGCTCTCTCAGCCTGCCCATTAGATTGAGGGTGAGCTACGGAAGAAATATCCAGCCGGATGTTCTCTCTTTGACAAAACTCCTCCATAGCACCTTGGGACAAATTAGTGCCATTGTCAGTGATAATGATGTGTGGAAACCAAAGTGAAAAATCACCTTTTTCATGAACTGAACCGCCGTGGCTGCATCACACTTACTCACTAGCTCTGCCTCAACCGACTTTGTGAATTTGTCAACTGCGACTAAAAGTTGTGTCTTTTTATCCTTGGACCTTTTGAAAGGTCCGACCATGTCAAGCCCCCAGACTGCAAATGGCCAAGTGATTGGAATCATCCACAATTCTTGAGCCGACACATGCGCTCGTCGTGCAAATTTTTGACATCCATCACATCTACTGACCAGATCCTCTGCATCAGCGTGAGCCGTTAACCAATAAAAACCATGACAAAAAGCTTTGGCCACAAGAGACTTTGACTTGGCGTGATGACCACAATCCCCTTCATGGATCTCACGAAGTATTTCTTGGCCTTCTTCAGGAGAAACACAATGCTGAAACGCTCCAGTGACGCTACGATGGAATAACTCTCCGTCAGAAATTGTCATTGACTTGGACCGCCAGGTTATCTGTCGGGCCAGGGTCTCATCCTCTGGCAAATTGCCTCGGGTCATGTAAGCCAAGAACGGTACTGTCCAATCTGGAATGACATGAAGAGCCGCCACCAACTATGCCTCTGGGTCAGGAACGGCCAAATCTTCCTCTGTAGGTAACTTAACAGACGGGTTATGCAAAACGTCTAAAAATGTGTTAGGTGGCACTGGCTTACGCTGAGATCCCAACCGACTTAAAGTAGTGACCGATTCGTTCTTCCTATGGTCAATGTGTTCCACCTGATAACCCTTAAAATGTCCGGCAAAAGAGTCGCCAAGGCACCATGAGAGGATCCTTGGAATCCCACTTGCCTGACACCTGTTGGGCCACCAAATCTGAATCGCCAAGGCACCGGACCCGGCTCAGGCTCATCTCTTTAGCCATTCGAAGACCACGGAGCAAGGCTTCATACTCTGCTGCGTTGTTAGTACAAGGAAACATTAATCACAACACATATCAAAACTTGTTCCCTCAAGGAGAAGTTAAAACAACTACAGCCCCCGAGCCTTCCAACTGTCTGGACCCATCAAAATGAATTGTCCAATATGTGTCATCTGGTTTCTCCTCTAGCATCTGCAACTCTGTCCAGTCATTAATGAAGTCAACCAACGCTTGAGATTTGATCGCAGTATGTGGCATATACTTTAAACCATGAGACCCAAGTTCAATAGCCCACTTGGCGACTCGTCCTGTGGCTTCTCTATTTTGAATGATGTCTCCTAGAGGAGCAGAGCTAACCACAGTGATTGGGTGACCCTGAAAGTAGTGTTTAAGCTTCCGGCTTGCCATGAACACCCCATAAACAAGCTTCTGCCAGTGCGGATATCTTTGTTTAGATTCAATGAGCACCTCACTGACGTAGTAAACCGCCTGTTGGACCGGATGTTCCTTGCCAGCCTCCTTGCACTCCACAACAATGGCCACGCTGACCGCACGTGAGTTAGCATCTACGTATAACAATAATGGCTCTTTCTCAACCAGAGCAGCAAGAACCGGCGGCTCAGCAAGCTGTTTCTTTAGATCCTCAAAAGCAGAGTTTGCAGCATCACTCCAAACAAAGTCATCCGTATTTTTCATCATCTAATACAAATGCATCGCCTTCTCTCCTAACCGGCTTATGAACCGGCTCAAAGCAGAAACGCGACCCGCCAGCCGTTGAACGTCATTGATGCACACCGGCTTGGCCAGGGATGTGATTGCATTAATTTTCTCCGGGTTAGCTTCAATACCTCTGTTAGACACCAAAAACCCAAGAGTTTGCCAGCTGGGACTCCAAAAACACACTTGGTCGGGTTAAGCATCATCTTGTAGACCCGGAGGTTATCAAAGGTCTCCTTTAGATCTGTTACCAAGGTTTCCTCTTCTCTGGATTTCACCACTATATCATCCACATAAGCATGCACATTACGCCCAATCTGATTGTGAATGCAATTCTGCACACACCGTTGATAAGTCGCCTAGGCACTTTTAAGCCCAGAAGGCATAGACACATAGCAGAAGGCTCCAAACGGAGTGATGAAAGCTGTTTTCTCCTGGTCCTTAACTGTCATCTTGATCTGATGATAACCTGAGTATGCATCCAAAAAACTCAAATGCTCGCAACCCGCCATAGCATCAGTGATCTGATCAATATGTGGGAGAGCAAAAGGGTCAGCCGGACAAGCCTTGTTCAAATCGGTGTAATCCACACACATACGCCAGGTGCCGTTCTTCTTGAGTACAAGCACCAAGTTAGCCAACCACTCTAGGTGAAAAACTTCAACAATGAACCCGGCCACCATGAGCCGGGCCACCTCTTCTCTAATGGCCTTGTGCCGTCCCTCGTTAAACCGTCAAAGAAATTGCCTGACTGGCTTAAATTTCAGATCAATATTAAGAGTGTGCTCAGCGAGTTCTCTCAGGACACCCGGCAGGTCAGAAGGTTTCCATGCAAAGATGTCCCGGTTCTCACAGATGAACTCGATGAGCGTGCTTTCCTATTTTGGATCCAAGTTGGCACTGATGATGAACAGTTTGGATGAGTCGGCAGGCACAAAATCAACCATATTGGTGTCATCAGCCGACTTGAATTTCAGCACCGGTTCATGCTCCGTAGTCGGATTCTTCAAAGATGTCATGTCTGTCGGGTCAACATTATCTTTATAAAACATCAACTCCTCTGTCGCACAAACAGACTCAGCACAAGCAGCATCCCCTTCTTCACATTCTAGGGATATTTTCCGGCTTCCATGTACTGTGATGGTGCCTTTATAACCCGACATCTTGAGCTGCAGATATACATAACACGGTCGGGCCATGAACTTGGCATAAGGAGGCCGTCCAAACAGAGCATGATATGGTCTTTTGATCTTAACCGCCTCAAAAGTTAACTTCTCAGCCCCGGAATCATATTCATCCCCAAAGGCTACTTCCAGTTCAATCTTACCAACTAGGTATGCTGACTTACTAGGCACAACACTATGAAAAACAGTGTTGGATTGTTTAAGACTCTTATCATTCAACCCCATCCGACGAAACGTCTCATAATAGAGGATGTTGATGCTACTGCCTCCATCCATGATCACCTTAGTGAATTTATATCCACCAAGCCGAGGTGCCACCACCAGGGCCAAGTGACCCGGATTATCAACCCGGGGAGGGTGATCTTCCCTGCTCCACACAATAGGTTGTTCTGACCACCTCAGATAACGTGGAATCGCCGGCTCAATGGCATTGACAGCCCTCTTATGAAGCTTCTGGTCCCTCTTGCATAAACTAGTGGTGAATACATGGTACTGCCCACTATTCAACTATTTTGGGTTGCTCTGATACCCGGATTGTTGCTGGTGTTGCTGTTGATTACCTTGGCTGGGTTGCTGATTATAACCCCCCTGGTTACCCGGATGGCCCTGACCGTGAAAACCTCCTCCGCCTGAACCGGCGCTCGGGCCATGAAAGCCGCCTCCACCTAAACCGCCGCCAGGTCCGTGGTTACCATCGAACATGTTGGAATTTTTAGATGCCTTCATGATCGTACAGTCTTTCCACAGATGGGTAGCTGACTTCTCCTGGGTGCCGTGTCGTGGACAAGGCTCATTCAGTAGTTGCTCGAGGGTGGGACCTGACCCGCCTGACCGAGGGGCTTGCCTACCCTTGCATCGTTGATCGTTGCCATATGCACTGGTGTTAGCCACGAACTCGTCAGCCTTACGTTTATTACCACCTTGATTCGCCGGGTTATGCTGGTGACCCTTGCTGTTGCCATTCTTCTTTCCCTTCCCTGTTTTTTCTTCATCAGACACGGGATCCTTGGTACTATCAGAATTAGCATATTTGACCAGAGCCGCCATCTACTGGCCCATGTCATTACAGTCACACTTGAGCCGCCCCATCTTCTGTTTCAGAGGTTCAAAACGACATTTTTTCTCCAATATTAAGACCGCAGAGCCAGCATCCATTTTATCAGATGAATGTATTATCTCCTTGACCCGGCGCACCCAATGGGTCGTGGACGCACCTTCCTCTTGCTTACAATTAGTCAGGTCCACGATTGACATAGGTTGTTTACATGTGTCCTTGAGTTCTTAATGAACCGGGCCTTTAACTCTGCCCATGAGCCGATGGAATTGGGTGGCAACCCTTTCAACCAAGTGTGAGCCGTTCCATCTAGCATCATAGTGAAATACTTAGCCATTGCTGCATCGCTCACCTCCAACAGCTCCATTGCCATCTCATAACTTTCAATCCATGCCCCAGGCTGCAAGTTAGCCATGTAATTAGGCACCTTACGAGGCCCCTTGAAGTCTTTTGGCAAGCGCTCATTACGTATAGCCGGCACCAGGCAAGGGACACCTCATGTTATTGTGGCTACTCCTGCCTCAACAGAGGTTGCCGGATAAGCCAGAAAAGCCTGATGAGCCGCCTGCTCAGCTGCCAGTTGAACCGCCCATTCAGCCTCTTGTCGGATTCTCTCTTGATCCGGCAAGTTAAGGGCTCCACCCTGCGCCGGCTGATGCCTGCGCGGTTGGTTACGGCGCTGAGCGTTGCTCGATATTTCGGCTGAGTCCATATGTCTGCTATAGCTTGGGCTCCGGCTTGGGCGAGGGGTTGAGTGAATTCTGTATCGATTGTAAGAGTACGCATCCTGCTGCGCCAGAGCCATTTGCAGAATTTCTCGCACCCTTCGTGTTTCGATTGCTGTCGGAGAGTCGCCTTCCATTGGGAGAGCCGCCAAACAAGCCGACACAGCAATGAGATTCTCCAAAGGATTACAAAAGTGACCCGGTGGTATTGGTGTGTAATGAGGCGGAGCGGTATTCATGCGAGGATGTTCCATGGCCCGTGGTTGAATCGGCACCCCGGGTGTCGTGATCTGGTTTGTCTCCGGCGGGTTACTTGGACCGGCCCCAAGTGTGTGGAAAAGGTTCCTAGGATCGTACTTTAGAGGCAGACATGACTGAGTTTTCTGGTGCCTTCTCCTCATGACCTGGGTTGACGCGTTCAGATCCACGGAGAGCCAGAAAGTCTCCGCTTGGAGCTGCTGAGCACGAGCATCCAAAGCCGCCCGCTCCGTGGCCATCCTGACCTCCTCTGCTGCTAAATTTTCCTTGGCCTGAGCCATCTCTTCGCGTACCCATGCCATCTCTTCGCGTACCCGTGCCACCTTCGCGTCATGCTGAGCCTTACCCGCCGGCTCCACCACAACAGTCAACAGAGCCGTCAACTTATCCATGAGGTCCATTAGTATCTGAGAGGGGGGGGGGCGCGGGGTCTCCTGACCCGACCGCTGCCGACCTGGTGGTTGTTGCTGCTGCAGCCATGGAGTTCTGCCCGGGTTGAGTGCCAGCCATGAAGACTCCGGTTCGATTCGGTGGCTCAAAGGGGTCCGGAATACTGCAGCGATCGGAACAACCCCCAAGCATGCCATCTTGTAGTTGGTACAAAGAATTTTTCTCGCATGTTGATGATGTAGCATCGGAACAGATGGTTGTCTCACCACCATCCACTGATCCTTTAGAGTATTCACCTCAATGGATGCAACCCACGAAGGCATGCCTCACGGTAGGTTGAGCCCGGGCAGATCTCACGCGCTGAGCCGTCTCGACGAGGTTGGTGTGGACGTCTGGCTCAGGGCCTGACTCGCTGATCCAACAATGAAGACATGGATTCCATCGAAGGGGACTTGGTACCCGTACTCAATTGAGCTGGCCTCGGGGCCCTAGCCTTCGCCATTGATGTAGAGCTTGCTGCGACGACTTTTAGTCATCCGGCCCACAGCGTATCCCTTGAGCCCTTCGAAGTTGCCCTTCAAGAACTCAAATCCACCGTGCGCTGGCCCCATGGTGGGCGCCAACTGTCATGGAATTGTTACGGGAGATGTCCTAGCAAAAGGACTTAGTCGTAGGGCCATCGCAACTAGGAAGCTTAAAGGGGTTAATCGGGACAAAGGACACGAGAGATTTATACTAGTTCTTCCCCTTACGATGAAGGTAAAAGCCTACATCTAGTTGTGTTGGAATTGTTGGGGTTTCGAAGACCAGGGAGCCAATATGCTTTTCCTGGCATCGAGTTGTTGTTTCCTGTCCTAAGCCGCCGCCGGGTCATCCCCTTATATACATGGGTTGACGCCTGGTGGCCTACAGAGTCCCGACTGGCTCAGAAAACGTGTCCGGCTCAGTGACTTCTTTTATATGCCTTTCTTTACAAGTCTTTCCTTACATACGGAGGTTTACAATATTGGGCCTTAAGCCGCCTCTGGGCTTTAGGCCTTCTATAGGTCTTTAAAAAACTATCACCTTGAATATTATTGGGCTTCTTCTGTAACCCGCCATTGGGGTTGACCCGGCCCCTCCTGGGCGGGTCATACCTAGTAGCTATATCCCCAACACCTTTCTTATTAGTACGTGGAATGTGTGAAGATTAACCCTCTTGTGACAAGCCTACCATGTGGCTATGCCTCTAAGTCATGCCCCGACACATGGGAGATATAGCCGCATTATGGTTGTTACAAGTTGATAATCAGAGCCATCCCCGACTTAGGGTCCCCCTGCTTGATTGAATCGCTGACGTTGTTCAGTCTAGAACAAAATGTTTTGAGTCTTAGGATTATACATATCAGAGAGTAGAATTCTTGTTACTCCTCAGTCCCTTCGTCGCTCTGGTGGGGCCTCCTGTCGTAGAAGTTTTGACTCTCCTCTCCTCAAATTTCACGAATTTTTTTAGGATCACGCGGGTATCTTGGAATCGTTCCGATAGTTTTGTGAAGATAACATTGTTCTTGGTGCCTCCTGACATTTAGGGGTTGTGGCAGTGTCCCGGGGAGTTGAGCTCCGAGGTGTTGTCGTTACAATTTAATCATTGCAGTTTTGGAATACCTGAGTTTCGCCGACATCGAAAATCTCTTTTATGCAGTTGTTTGTGAGATAACCTCAACGCCACCCAGTACTGGGGCGGGATTTCGGGAGTATTGCCAAAACTCTTATAACAAATGCTTTTCAAAGGTTGAGGTACATGATTTCCGAAGGTTTCTTGGTTATGTGTTGAAGGATGGATACAGCTGGATGTAGGAATTGTTAGTTTGGGTGAGATATTATGCTTCCCGTGTATCCCCAACACCTGATTGCATAACCAGAAAATTCGGGAGTTTTATAGGTGGGAATTCAAGTGCCTCCTAGAATATCTTTCCAACAGACACATGATACGATATGGGATCTATCATATGTTTGTTCCGGCTTATTTTGCAAGCCAACCCTTTTTTTTGTTTTGGTTTGTAGTATTCGAGTTGCTTCAATGTCAAGTGTTGATTCCATACCTTCCCTAAGTGGTTTCCTCACATTTCTATGTGAACACCAATCCTTCTTGATCATCGAGGTTGTCATGTCAATTCTTTCCAACCGGTGCGTTTCTCTTCAAGTTGACCCTATCATTTTTCCTTTTCGCAAGATCACCTCTTAGCGTTTTTTCCCAACGTTGTTTGTTTCATCTGTCCCAAGTTGTCTTTGTTTTCCCCTCCCACCATTTTCTTCAAGGACTCAGATTTCTTAAATCATGTATCCTTTTATTGATGGGGTGTCTCTCCATTCTTTTCCGTCAATGTTCTTACCCGTTGGTTCTCATGAAGATGCTCTACAAGGTCATCATTCTTCATTCTTTTCTTTTTCGGTGGACTCAATTCAAGTTTTGTCGCTCATATCTTTTCCTCGTTTCATATGTTTTCTCATACCGGTCTCTTAATCATCCACTTCTCGCCATTCATTTGTTCTAGAGTGCTGCAGATATCTCGAAGATTCGTGTCTCCACTACGTATTCGTTCAAGCTATTTCGAGAATGTTATCTCATTCAAGCCATTTAATTCAACCGGCGCAATCTCTCTTTTAAATCATTCAACGATGTATCTTTCGAGTGGGCCCTAACCCAAAGGTCTTTTCCCAGGATCTTACCTGACTCTTCTATTTTTTTTCTGGAGTTACTCTTAAATTCTTTTCCAAGTTTGACGTCAGAATGGATTGTCATTAGCCATATGTCTTTCTTCAAGATCATTCAAATTCTTTTCATCGTGGGTTCAACCTTTTTAATTTTCATTCTGGAGTGCCTCTACAATTCATGGTGGTGTTTCTCCTCGTCATTCTCTGCATTTGAAGATCGGAGAACAGTTTTTCCTCCAAATCTTATCCGTTATTCCAAAGATGCGAAGTTCAAGCTTGATGCCATCCTCTCATAATTGTTTTTGATTGTGAGAATTCTTTTCACCCATCCGGAGCATTTCATGAGTTGTTTCCATTTCTTTCCTTCGAAGGCCATCTTTTCAAATATTACTCATTCTCAGCTTTCAGCTCTCGTTCTCCAAATTTTACTGGTGCATCATTCAAGTATTATCTAATCAGCTCGTGATCTCTTCGTTCTCTTGTATCAAATTCCCTCAAGTATCTTCATTCGTTTTATAATTCTTACCGGTGATTCACCCCTTTTACTTCGTTCGTTTTCAATTCTTATGGCGGCTCGTTCAAGAATTCACTTCCGTTGTTATTGTATCAATTCATTTGTTCTTTCCAAATTCTACCGGTGCTTCGTCAAAGACCTTCTCAAGTTTGCGCAATATCTATCTTAATCCTTTCTACGAGAATAAGTAGTATGCCAAATCCGTTG
This sequence comes from Triticum aestivum, assembly GCF_018294505.1. Lineage (NCBI taxonomy): Eukaryota > Viridiplantae > Streptophyta > Magnoliopsida > Poales > Poaceae > Triticum > Triticum aestivum. The sequence continues at coordinate 364,958,756 of NC_057809.1, read as the reverse complement.
CTCGTCATCAATTTAAATTGGTTAAGGATAAGCGTAATGTAATTCTTATTCTTGTTTCACCGAGTAAATTCAATTCCTTATTCTGGAGGTTCATCAAAATTCTTGATTTCATTTGTTCATCTTTCTTTCCGGAGTTGTTCATCGTATCACGTTCTCGGTTCGAGATGATTCTTCTTTCTTTCCGGAGTTCCAATTTTTTCTCGGTTATATCACCACGAAGCTCCATCTAAATCATCGCAAGGCTTCACCTTGTGTTTTCAACTTCTCTTTGTTTTCGTTATCCTTTTATTACCGGAGTTCTTCATGGAGGCTCTACATGGTTGTTCATCAAGGATTTAATTCCTTCTCGAAGTGTTCATCGAGATTCTTTTTAGAGGAGCTCAAGTATTCTTCATTTTGCATTACGAAGTGCAATTCATTATACTTTATCTGTTGAGGTGGTGTTACATCATTTTTGAGAATTGCTTGGTGTTTCATGATTCACAAGTTTTCTGGAATGACATTTTGTAAACCCATCATTTTCAATTCGTTCATGAGATCCTTTGCAACCCATCAATCTCTTCATTGGAATTATCTTGGGTTATATTTCACCTAAAGCTTTCCCTAAGGATTGTTGCTATTTATGGTGCTTATAAATGACCCAAGTTCTCCATTTATCCTCCCGGTGAAATAAGTTTCTCGTCTCCTTGTTTATATCAATCCAATCTATTGTTTTTCGTTAGTGGCGGAATTCCACCTCAAGATTTTGACGTGTTTTCCATAAGCCGACAACAAGCTTAATCTTTTCGTTGTTGGTTTTCCAACAACTCCGTTCGACCCTTCTCCTAAGGATGCCTTTTCTAGCTCATTTGAGGTAGAAGATGTTGTTTTCTCCTCCGTTCTTTTGATTCCATTCTTACATTTGTTCTGGAGGCATTGTGATGTTGCTCTCTTCACTCATCATCTCGGTTTGTGAGGATCGTGTTGTTTCATGCTTATCCATTTAACCGGAGTGTTGTGTCCTCTTCTTAAGTTCTTTTCATCGTATCAAGTCTTGCATCTCTTGTTAACCGGAGTGTTGTCTGAATTTGTTCTTCCTTGTTTTTTTTCTAATGGAGTGTTTCCAACTTTGTTCATCTCCGTTGTATTCTTTTCTCGGAATGGTTTAACCTATCAAGGTTCTTTGGTTTCACTCGTTTGTTGAAGAAGCAACTTAGTTTTACCTGTTCTCTTCCTTTTCAGTTTCCCTCCGGTGCCATCCTAGATCTCGGGACGAGATCCTCTCGTAGTGGTGGAGTGTTGTAACGCCCCTGATGCAACTTTCCATATTTGTAACTCCGACTCTTGCCTTTTCCGGAGATGCGATTTGAGATTCCCCTTCGTGGTTGTGTCTTTGTCTTTGTTTTGCATTTTGTTCATGTCATGCATTTCATATCATGTCATCATGTGCATCGCATTTGCATCCGTGTTCGTCTCATGCATCCGAGCATTTTCCCTGTTGTCTGTTTCGCTATCCGACACTCCTACATGCACCGGCGCAATCCTCTTGTCTCTTTTCGTGAGCGGGTGTTAAACATTCTCGGGATGGACCGAGACTTGCCAAGTGGCCTTGGTACACTACTGGTAGATCGCTTATCAAATTTTGTTCCATTTGGAGGCAGTTTGATGCTCCAACGGTTAACCGGGTAACCGCAAAAGCCCTCTTTGTGTTGCAGCCCAACACCCCTCCAAAAATAGCCCAAGAGCCCATCTAAACCATCTCCATGTTCTACGCCGTTGGATCACGATCGTGTTGGCGAAAACTGCACCTCATTTGGACACTCCCACCTCCTTCTACCAATATATATGTGATCCCCTCTGAATTTTCGCACAGTACAAACCCTAGCACTGCTCCCCTCGTGACGCCGGATGTTTCTTCCTCCACCACCGGACATGTCAGCCCTCCACATCGCTCCAGCCAATCCCGTCATGCCACCTCAACTCCGCGGCCACCCGCAACAAATGGCAGTGCGCCACCTCTCCCGCCGCTCCCCCGCACCGTGCCGGCCCGCCGGGACCGATCCGCCAGATCTGCCCGAGCGCCTCCCGCAGGCGCCCACGCGCCGCCCTAGCGCCGCTCACCATCCTCACCGGCTTCCCGCCATCATCCACCATGGCCATCATCTCGGCTTCCGTGCCGCGTGTCCCGCGCTACCTCTCATTGAGCTCCGCCCACCGCCCGGAGCTCCCGTCACTGTCCGACACTGCTGCCGCCAGGAACGGATCCGGCCGCTCTAGATCTGCCCGCTTCCGGCCGGTCCTCGCCCCGCCTCACCTCGGCTCCGCCGCCTCGCCATCATCGCAGGGCACCGCCGCCCTGCCTCCTCGATCCAGGCGGGATCAGGAGGAGGACGACGCCGTTGCTCGGCCGTGTGGGCCAGCGCCTCCCCTGCCCAGCCCCAGCTTCCCCGGCCCGGCCTGCCTCCTCTCCTTGTCCGGCCCGAGTGGCCCATTGTGAGCACCCGGCCAATCCGCCGCCTGGTCGTGTTTTAGCTATTCTGTGCCCATGTTTTTTTTTCTAAGTTTGGGAAAGCTCATATTGTGTGTGCATCTTGTGATCATCATAACTCCATGCACGTAGCTCCGTTTCATGCATATGATATGTAGAAATGTTAGTCTCGTTGAGCTCTTCACGTTAGAAGAATTTCCATGCATGTTCATGTTCTTTATGATGCCATTTTCATTAATGCAAGAGTGCTATAAAATGTTAACTGCTGGTACTTATCAGTTTATGAGGTTTTTGTCATTTTTTTGCATTTGATATGTGCATCATATGAGTATGAGGTCTACATGAGTTTTGAAATACACGATGCCATATTTACAGGGGTGCTTGTCTTGTATTTTTGTGATCTATGTGGTTACTAGTACAAGCATGCAAACTAGGCTTCATGATGTTGCTGTTTTTAGGGACTTAGGATTTTGCTAAGTCCTTTTTCCTGCTGTTATTTGGATGCCATGTAAACTTGATGCTATAGTGAGATCCATGCTTATTTTGGGATACTTCAGTAAGGATGTGTTGAACATGTGATTTTGCTGTTTCCATCCGTGCCCTGTTTGCAATTATGGAGTTGTTTAGCATGTCTTGTTCTTGCTCTACTTTTGCTATAAAATGTTCCTGGCAGAATGTTAACATGTTAATCAATATTGCTATGGTTGTTGCTAGTGATCCATGCATCCTATGAACTTTCTCTTGCCATGGTTAGCTTCATGAACATGTCATGTTGCTGTTTCTATGCTTGTTTTGTCATGCAATGCTTTGTGGTGAGTGGCATGAGCTCGGAAAGTTGCTATCGTGAATCTATTTATGCCATGCTCTATTTTTCTACTAAGTCTGTAACTGTTAATAAAACTTTCTACGTTTACATGGGTGACATCATGTTCAGTAAGGGACTTTTGATCTATACTTTTAGTAGAATAATGCCATTTCTTGGTTTGCTATGATATGTTCCTGTAGCGTGTTGTTTGCTTGCTGTAAACATTGCTTCCTGATGTTGTTTTTAACATGTTAGTATTTTCACTAAGTCTGTGATGCTGATATCTTTTGCACTTTTGCCATGCTTGATTGAACCTGCTCTTGTGTTATTTAGCCGTATCTCAGTGTTCATGCTTTGTCAAGCATCTCTTGTACATCACTGCCACATACTTTGTTGTTAGGCTGGAGTGCATTAGTTTAGTTTCTTGTTGCATGCTAAGTGGCATCATGCTGTTAATTACTGTTTTGCACCATCCTTGTTTTGCTTGCCATTTGCAAACCGTGCATCTGTTTCCGGTGATCTTTATATCGATTTCAACCGAAATCATCTCATCTTTCCAGTGGCATACTTGGTTAGCCAAGTTGATGCCTTGATAATTCTTCCCTTCCGGAGCACGCATATGCATTACATATCATGTCTTGCATATCATGCCATGTTTTGCATCATGTTGCTTGTGCATTGCACCGTTATTGATTGTTGGTCTTTTGCTTTGTGTTTTTGCTTTGGGTAGAGCCTGGAGACGAGTACGTGACCGAGGAACCTGTTGAGTACGCTAACGAGGATAAAGCTTTCGACAACTCTGAGAACATTGCAGGCAAGATGACCATACCCTTGAAATCACTTCTATCTTTGCTTGTTAGTTGTTCGCTCTATCGCTATGTCACGCTACCTACCGCTTGTTATATCATGCCTCCCATATTTCCATGTCAAGCCTCTAACCCACCTTTCCTAGCAAACCGTTGTTTGGCTACGTTACCACTTTTGCTGAGCCCCTCTTATAGCGTTGCTAGTTGCAGGTGAAAATGAAGCTTGCTCCATGTTGGAACATGGATATTGTTGGGATATCATTATTCTATCTTATTTACTTTAATGCACCTATATACTTGGTAAATTGTGGAAGGCTCGGCCTTATGCCTGGTGTTTTGTTCCACTCTTGCTGCCCTAGTTTCCGTCATACCGGTGTTATGTTCCTTTATTTTGCGTTCCTTACACGGTTGGGTGTTATGGGAAACCCTTGACAGTTTGCTTTGAATAAATCTCCTCCAGCAAGGCCCAACCTTGGTTTTACATTTGCCTCACCACCACCCACTTTTCCCTTGGGAGTCACACTCCCGAGGGTCATCTTTATGTTTAACCCCCCCCCAGGCCAGTTCTTCTCTAAGTGTTGGTCCGAACTGGGCGATGTCCGGTGCCCCCTGGGCAACCAGGGTCTATGACAACTGTCAGCATTCTGATAACGGGGGTCCCCAGACTTGCCTGCCTACGGCCTGCGGCGTGGCTCAAGAGGGGGCCCAGCACGACCCATCTTCATCAACACAGACCCAAGACCCTCGCGAGGGGCCAAGCCTCGCGGGGTGGATGACACGGTGCTTCCTCAGGCACGTCCTCATCAGGGTGGCTCGCGAGGAGGCGGAGCGATCAAGGCGGGGTACCTCACGAGGTGCCCGTGATGCAAGTCATGACGACCAGGGGCGCCAGGCGGGTGCCAGCCCGCGCAGTGTCCTCCTTTCCTCTTTGGTACAAAGGGGGCAAGTGCAGCCGCGGAGTACCGAGGCATCAGGCAAAGGTTGCCATTTCGGTGCAACGAGACCAAGACTAGGAAGACTGCAAGACAGAGGTCATCGTGGAGCCCAGGACGGCGTCACCACCAGAGCTTTGTGCAGGCGAAGACTACTTTTGTCAGGATAGCGAGTACTAGCTATCCCCCTTTAAATTAGCCCGCCATTGTTGGCTCCCTTCCCGCTCGATATTTGGGAAGAGGACCAGGGCCTCTATAAATAGGACCAGCCACCCACCCAAGAGAGGGGTTCGGAGGGGTTCGATCAGAGGGAGAGAGAGAGAGAGAAGGGTGGCTGAACTCCTCCCAGCAGTTCATCGCCCCAGCCAAGAACAGACCCTCGCGAGGCTGTTCTTCCTTGTATCATTCATCATCATCGGCCCAAGAGGCAATCCACCACACCACAAACTGGAGTAGGGTATTACACCACAACGGTGGCCCGAACCAGTATAAACCCTATGTCTCTTGTGTTGTTCTTTCCATAGCTTAGATCTTAGCGAGGGAGGGGTGCAGGTAGGTAGGAAGCGAAATCTCCGCGCGCACCCCAATGTTCAAACCTCAAGGGTCTGCCGGAACCCAAAATCCGACAACAACCCGATGTCTTGCCCATCCGGTGTGCCCTGAGAATGAGATATGTGCAGCTCCTATCGGGATTTGTCGGCACATTCGGGCGGTCTTGCTGGTCTTCCTTTACCATTGTCGAAATGTCATGTAACCAGGATTCTGAGACTGATCGGGTCTTCCCGGGAGAAGGAATATCCTTCGTTGACCGTGAGAGCTTGTGATGGGCTAAGTTGGGACACCCTTGCAGGGTTTAAACTTTCGAGAGTCGTGCCCGCGGTTATGTGGCAGATGGGAATTTGTTAATATCCGGTTGTAGAGAACTTGACACTTAACTTAATTAAACTGAATCAACCACGTGTGTAGCCGTGATGGTCTCTTCTCAGCGGAGTCCGGGAAGTGAACACGGTCTTGTGGTATGCTTGAACAAAAGTTGTTTCAGGATCACTTCTTGATCACTTATAGTTTATCGACCGTTGCGTTGCTTCTCATCTCGCTCTTATTTGCGTAAGTTAGCCACCATATATGCTTAGTGCTTGCTGCAGCTCCACCTCATTACCCTATCCTACCTGTCATGGAATTGTCACAGCAGATGTCCTAGTGAAAGGACTTAGTCGTGGAGCCATCACAACTAGGAAGCTTAAATGGGTTAATCGAGACAAAGGACACGAGAGGTTTATACAGGTTCGGCCCCTTGCGGTGGAGGTAAAGCCTAGTCCATTTGATGTGGTATTGCTAGGTTTCGAATACGCTCCTTGGTCATCGAAACCTAGCAATACCACATCAACTGGACTAGGCTTTACCTTCACCGCAAGGGGCTGAACCAGTATAAACCTCTCGTGTCCTTTGTCCCGATTAACCCCTTTAAGATTCCTAGTTGCGATGGCTCCATGACTAAGTCCTTTCACTAGGACATCTACCATGACAATTCCATGACAGTTGGCACCCACCGTGGGGCCAGCACACAGTGGATTTGAGTTCTTGAAGAGCAGCTTCAAAGGGCTCAAGGGATACGCTGTGGGCCGGATGACCAAGAGTCATCGTGGCAAGCTCTACATCGACGACACAGGCTGGGGCCCTGATGCCGGCTCAATTGAATACGGGTACCAGGTCCCCTTTAGAAGAATCCACGTCTTTATCGTCCGGATCGGCGAGCCGGGCCCTGAGCCGGACATCTGCACTGACCTCATCGAGACGGCTCAGCGTGCGAGACCCTCCCGGACTCAGCCCACCGTGAGGCGCGCCTTCGTGGGTTGCATCCATGGAGGGGAGCTTTCTGAAGGATCTGTGGATGGCGTTGAGACGGCCATCTACTCTAACAGTGAGTCGTCCACAGGTGAGACGGATTCCTTGTATCAACTACAAGATGGCGGGCTCGAGGGCTGTTCTAATGGCAGCAGTATTCCGGACCCCTTTGAGCCGCCGAACAGAGCGGGGACCTTCCTGACTGGTACGCAGCCCGCTCAAAACTCTATGGCTGCAGCAGCAATAACCACCGGGTCGGCAGCGGCCAGGTCAGGAGACCCCGCGCGCCCACCAACTCAGGTGCTGATGGATCTCATGGATAGGATGATGGCCTTGTTGACCGCTGTGGTCGAACCGATGGATCAGGCTCAGCATGATGCGGAGGAGGCATGGTTACATGAGGAGGTAGCACAAGCCAAGGAAAACTTGGCGGCGGAGGACGTCAGGATGGCTGCAGAGCGGGCGGCTTTAGATGCTCGGGCTCAGCAGCTTCAATCAGAGGCTTTTTTGGCTGACGATGGATCAGAACGCATCAAACGATGTCATGAGGAGAAGGCACCAGAAGACTCAATCACGTCTGCCTCTGACTTACGATACTGGGAACCTCTTCCACACACCCGGTGCAGCAAGTATCGGTCAAGTTGGATTCCAATGATCCTCCCATGGCGGCTTATCACCGTGAGATTGACGCTGTTGCTGGACTCTTCAAGGGTTATCAAGTGGAGCACATTGACCGCGGAAAGAACGAAGAAGCTGATGCTTTAAGCCGTTTGGGATCTCAGCATAAGCCGGTGCCGCCTAACACTTTTTTAGATGTTCTGCATAACCCTTCTGTCATGTTGTCTACAGAGGAAGACTTGGTTGTTCCAGACCCAGAAGCACAATTGGTGCCGGCTCTTCATGTCATTCCAGATTGGACAGTGCCGTATTTGGCTTATATGACCCGGGGCGAGTTGCCGGAGGATGAGACCTTGGCTAGATAAATAACCCGGCGGTCTAAGTCAATGACAATTTCCAATGGTGAGTTGTATTATCGCAGTGTCACCGGAGCGTTTCAACGTTGTGTCTCTCCTAAAGAAGGTCAAGAAATTCTTCATGAGCTCCATGAAGGAGATTGTGGCCATCATGCTGGTTCAAAGTCGATTGTGGCCAAAGCTTTCCGTCCTAGTTTTTATTGGCTAATGACTCACGCCGATACAGAGGATCTGGTCAGTAGGTGCGATGGGTGTCAAAAATTCGCACGATGGGCGCACGTGCTAGCTCAGGAATTGAGGATGGTTCCAATTACTTGGCCGTTTGCAGTCTGCGAGCTTGACATGGTTGGACCTTTCAAAAGATCCAAAGATAAAAAGACGCACCTGTTGGTGGCAGTGGACAAGTTCACAAAGTGGGTTGAGGCAGAGTCGGTCAGTAAGTGTGATGCGGCCACGGCGGTTCAATTCATGAAGAAAGTGATCTTTCGTTTTGGTTTTGCACACAGCATTATTACTGACAATGGCACCAACCTATCCCAAGGAGCTATGGAAGAATTCTGTCAACGGGAACATATCCGGCTTGATGCTTCATCAGTAGCTCACCCCCAATCCAATGGTCAAGCTAAAAGAGCCAATCAGGAAATCCTGAATGGTCTAAAACCCCGGCTTATGGTTCCTTTACAATGGACGCCGGGTTGTTGGGTGGAAGAGTTACCCTCTGCGATATGGAGCATCAATATTACCCCTAACAGGTCTACGGGTTATATGCCTTTCTTCATGGTTTATGGAGCAGAGGCAGTCCTGCCTAGTGACATCCATCATGACTCGCCTTGAGTAGCGGCTTATGTTACAGCTGATAACGAACAAGCCCGTCAGGATGCACTTGACCTATTAGATGAAGAGCGTGACTTAGCAGCAGCCCGCTCAGCGATTTACCAATAGGACCTGCGCCGTTCATAGCCGTCGGGTTATGTCAAGAACCTTTCAAGAAGGTGATTTGCTGCTCCGGCTCATCCAGGATCAGTCTGATGCGCACAAGCTATCCCCACCTTGGGAAGGACCCTTTGTGGTCAGCAAGAACTTGAATAATGGGTCACACTACCTTATCGATGTTCGAGAGCACAAAGAGTCACGTAATTCGGAGGAGGAGACCCGCCGACCGTGGAATATTGCTCATCTTCGGCCTTACTACACTTGAGCCAGCGGCTCTCATAATGTACATACTTTGATGTTGTATATATTATGATAAGTAATAAAGCGGGACCTATGTCCTTTTTTCCTTAATGATCACAAGTCTTTGTTATCTTAAGTATAAGACGACCAATTGGAGGCTGATCGTATTTGGATCTAGCTTAACCCTCCTGGTCCGGCTCATGATCGTATTCAAATCTAGCTGTTAAAACCTCATGATCACTAGGGGGCTTCCTGTTCAAACATAGGTCGTATTCGAACCAAAGAGAACATAGCTATCATTACCCTCTTGATCGGCGCAAAGCCAAACTCACTAGGGGGCTTCTTGATCGTATCTGAATCGTAGCTTAACCCATTTTGGGTCCGACTTGGATCGTATTCGAATCAGGGTCATTAAAAATCTCTCAAGGTCATTTGGGGGCTTCCTGTTCAAGCATAGGTCATATTCGAACCAAAGAGAACATAGTTGTCGGTACCCTCTTGATCGGCGCAACGCCACAACCACTTGGGGCTACATGATCGTATTCGAATCCTAGCTTAACCCCTATGGTCTGGTTTACTGATCGTATTTGAATTAGAAGCCTCCAAATTTTTCTTGGTATTTAACTTACATTGTTTGAAAGACAATCTTTTGTTTTTTGGTTTTTTTGTCTAAATCTAACTGTATGTATGGTCAATTTAAACCGTCTTGGTTTTTGACAATAAATTGCCAAGTATATAACAGTCATCATACATAAGGAAGTATTGGCTTTTAAAGATTTTGTTATCACCCTTACTGTTCGGGTTACACAAGCCTGTAGTCTAGATTCAAGATCACAGGTATGATATTGTCATTAAAATTCATAACAGAGTTATCTGTGTTTTCTTCAATCAAAGACTTTCCAGCCTTATTTATCCTTACATCTAGCCTTGATTATACATTTATGTTAATTTCCATATGTATGTACTGGGAGTTTTGACCTATGCAGTGACAAACCGCCAGGAAAGTTTCTCATCATTTACATACAGGAACAGATTCAAACGCTACAAATATGATAAAATATGTAAAGCATATATTGATACGACGGATAAAAGTGTCGTACGCAATATGATATGCACGATGGCATAAGCAGATCATCATGTTTTAAGCTAGCCTATTACAAGGCGTTTGGAGCCCAAAAGGGTAATACTGTTTTTCTCCTGAACAGATGCTAAACTAAAGTCAGTTCATTAAATCTTGGCGGGGTTAGTTGGATGTTTACGACTCCTCCCTCGTCGGTTCATCTTCCTCTGCCATTTGGAAACTGGGCTTGGACCAGTCAAAGACATGAAGAGCAACGAACTTAGCTTCGTCATCAATTAGACCAGACGGTTCAATTTCTGGGGCAAAGGTATGCTGGTGAACCGGCGGGAGTAGATCTGTCACTTTATATGAAGGAGTCGCCATCTTTTTATTCTCAGCGTCAAACCCGGCTGATACTTATCAACATTGGTCTCGTCGCCAAGGATGGTGGCATGAGGATGAATTCCCTTCACGCAAGCAGCGAAATCTTCTTGATCAAACGGAGTCCCGTCTTCCTTAAAGCTGGGATACCCCTTGGCTACATCTGCCGGGTCTAGTTCTGGTACCCAGGCTTTGGAGAGGCTTAGAGCAGTTAGGCCTCCAGCTCTTGCATAGGACCGCTTGACTTCTTGGAATCTGGAGGGTAAGATAGATAACTTCTTCAAGACATCACTCAAGAGGTTTCATCCTTGGTTGGCTTGGAAATAATGGCAAGCGCCTGTTGAGCTCCAGTGTATAGTTGGTCCACCAGGGTGTAAACTGCCTTGAGTTTTATCAAGCTGTTTTGGCTTAGATTGCTGCTCCGTGGACCTATGAGTATTCTAAAAAGTTAAGCAGGCGGCTTATATTTATGGCAAAAATAGAGTTTAAGTAAATAATACAATGACTCACCAAAGATTGCAGAGACCATCCGAGACACACGGTTCTTTAAACCAGTGAGTTCAGTGGTAACCTCCTTGAGAGCTGCCTTGGCTGTCTCAGCACGCTGTATCAGCAAGGTTTTTTCATCGGCCCAGGATTTTTTCTCTACATCAAAACTGGTCTTCAGTTTCTTTGCTTCGGATAGGCTCAACTGGAGTTTGGAGTCGGTATTCTTTATCTCAGTCTCTTGAGACGCCAACGGGGTTTTCGCATCAGTCAGTTGAGAATCCAAGTCAGTTATGGTAGTCTACAAACATGCACAGGTGTGTCAAAGTTTATTCCAATAAAGGTCATAATGATTAAAGTCCCAAGTGATTTGCAAAGCAACACCACTCGGCACTTGAGGGCTAATGTCTGCCAAAGCAATTTTTAAATGCAAAAATGACTCTTCTAAAAACAAGTCCCAAGTGTTTTGCAAGTAACAACGCTTGGCACTTGGGGCTAATGCATGATATTCAGAAGGTTTTTCCTCTTGAGCTGGATAACAGTATTAGTTTGGACTTATTCAAGACAGCTATGAAGTTAAGTACCAACTCATTCATGATGAATTAAGCCGGCCCTTGGGGACTACAGGTGAAATTATGCTAATCAGATAAATCCGGTTAAACATTTTAAACCGGACTTGGAAAAATCTAGGTCAGAACGTCAACCTATATCACAAGTCTACAGATCATTCAAGTTTATCATAATAAGGAGATTTGGGGGGCTAGCAGAGCATATAAGCTAATATAAGCCGGAGATCATACCTCATATTTTAATTGCAGCTGTTTGACCATCTCAATTTCAGAGTCACGGCTAGAATGCACGTGACTAAGGTAGCCAGATAGCACATCACTAATACTCAGGTGAGCATAGTGAGAGATGTCAAAGTGAACTTTCTGCTTTTCCAAAGCCTCTTGCTTGGCGGAGTGTCTGGCCAGTACCGTTGGATTGCCTGGCTCAACGAATCTACTACCAGTGATAAGAACATCATTGTCATAAGTTGCCGACGGGTTAGTTGAGCTTGACAGTTCGACAGTAGAGGGATTGTATAACACCCTCGATGCGGCTATATCTCCCACGTGTCGAAGCATGACTTAGAGGCATAACCGCATTGAAAGCAATGTCGCAAGTGAGGTAATCTTCGCAAACAACCCATGTAATACATAAGGGAAAAGAGATACATAGTTGGCTTACAATCGCCACTTTACACAATTACATAAATAAAGCATTACATCAACCAGATACAATCAAGGTCCGACTACAGAACCGAAATAAAAGAAGAACCCCAAATGCGACAAAGGTCCCTGATCGACCCCAACTGGGCTCCACTACTGATCAAATAGAACGAAGCAACAACAATGGATAAGATCTTCATCGAGCTCCTCCTTGAGCTTGGTTGCATCACCTGCTTGGTAACATCAACACCTGCAAACTGGTTTTGGAAGTATCTGTGAGCCATAGGGACTCAGCAATCTTGCACCCTCGCGATCAAGACTATTTAAGCGTATGGGTAAGGTAAAGTATGAGGTGGAGCTGCAGCAAGCAACTAGCATATATGGTGGCTAACATACGCAAATGAGAGCGAGAAGAGAAGGCAAAGCACGGTCGATAAAAGTATGATCAAGAAGTGATCCTATAGCAACCTACGTCAAGCATAACTCCAACAATCGTGTTCACTTCCCGGACTCCGCCGGAAAGAGACCATCACGGTTACACACGCAGTTGACTCATTTTAATTAAGTTAAGGTTCAGGTTATCTACAACCGGACATTAACAAATTCCCATCTGCCCATAACCGCGGGCACGGCTTTCGGAAGTTCAATACCCTGCAGGGGTGTCCCAACTTAGCCCATCACAAGCTCTCACGGTCAACGAAGGAATAGACCTCCTCCCGAGACATTCCGATCAGACTCGGTATCCCGGTACAACAAGACATTTCGACAGGGTAAAACTAAACCAGCAACACCGCCCGAATGTGCTGACAAATACCGATAGGAGCTGCACACATCTCTTTCTCAGGGCACACCGGATTGTCTAAACTTCGAGTAGGCCAGCCCAGAGTTGCCCCTGGTGGCCACCGGCGGCTGACAGTTTGGACCAACACTCAGAGGAGCACTGGCCCGGGGGGGGGGGGTTAAAATAATGATGACCCTTGAGTCCGCGAAACCCAAGGGAAAAAGAGGCTAGGTGGCGAATGGTAAAACCAATGTTGGGCATTGCTGGAAGAGCTTTACTTAAGGTGTACTGTCAAGGGGTTCCCATAATAGCCCAACCGCGTAAGGAACGCAAAATCCGGGAACATAACACCGATATGACGGAAACTAGGGCGGCAAGAGTGGAACAAAACACCAGGCATAGGGCTGAGCCTTCCACCCTTTACCAAGTATATAGATGCATTAATATAACAAGATAATATAATGATATCCCAACAAGTAAATACATGTTCCAACAAGGAACGGCCTCCAATCTTCACCTGCAACTAGCAACGCTATAAGAGGGGCTGAGCAAAGCCGTAACATAGCCAATCAACGGTTTGCTAGGACATGGTGGGTTAGAGGTTTGACATGGCAATTTGGGAGGCTTGAAAGCAAGTGGTAGGCATCGTAGCATTGGCATAGCAAAAGAGCGAGCATCTAGCAAAGCAAAGATAGTAGTGATTTCGAGGGTATGATCATCTTGCCTGAGATCCCACAAGGAAGAAGAACGAGTCCATGACGAAGACAAACAGACGTAGACGAACGAATCCTCACAACATGACGTTACCGGATCCAACCCGAAGAAGCAAACACCGGAAAAGAAGCATACAACATAGTAAACAACCAACACATCAACATGGCGTGATGCACAATCGAGTATGATGCATGTCCGGTTTAATGAAGCATGGCATGGCAAAGTGCACAAACAATCCTACAAATTAAGTGGATCTCATTATGCAACGGAGTTGCATGTTGAAGAAAACACCACATGACTTATTTAGTTCTCTCTCGTTTATGTACCCAACAATATTAAATGTTGATTAACATGGCAAGGGGTGAAGCACAACAAAACTACCTATCTAGGCAAGTTTAAATGAGGCCGGAAACAACGAACAACAATTCCGGTAAAGCCCCATATGCATATTTTTGGTACTGTTCTGCCCTAAACCGTATTTTAGAGTTGTTAAACATGCAAAGTAAGGCCACCATGTTAAACTAGGCATTTTTCTACCCCATTTACATATAAAGATTATTAAATTCGGAGCTACGGCTGAATAGTTATGAATTAAATCATTTTAGCATAGCATAGGAGCAAATTTAAACAAACATCATTGTAGACATTTTAAACATGGATGAAAGTGACATAATATGAAACTACACACAATTCTAAGCAACTTTCATGTTAAGTTTGTTTTAATCCGATGCACGATTTGTGAGATATGATATGCATGATGTATGAGTGCTTTTCTACAAAACGGGCGTTCTCTGGAATAAGCTAAAACATACTGCAGAAAAAAAACACAACTCGGGCCGAAACTGGCCCGAACTGGGCTGCACAGGAGCAAACAAAGGATGGGCTTTGTCACATCGGGCTCCAGGAAGCCGAGCCTTGGCGCTGGGCCACGCACGCCCTACTGGAACTGGGCTTCGCATGAGGTAGAGGAGGGGTCAACGCAGACGGGCGACTTGTCGCCGTTCGTCGTCATTTCCAAACGCAGAAGCAGAGGCCGGAGATGAGGATTGGGGAGGACCGACCGCGGCGATGAGCTGGAGGCTCTCGTCATCGACGAGGAGCTCGAGGAGGAGAGGAGCGGTCGAGGTGGCGATGAGGGCGGGTTGCAGGCGGCTCTGACGTGGGACTTGGGGCGCAGGGACGAGGCGAACATCGAGCGGATCCGGCGGGTGGCGCTGCTCGAAGGACACCAGACGAAGCAGGACGGTGGCGGTGGCGCCATGGAGCTTGGGCGAACTCCTTTTCATTCCTGGGAAGGAGAGAGAGAGAGAACCACCGTGAGAGAGAGAGAGAGGGAAAAACAGGAGGAGAGGACCAGGATGAGGTCAGTCCTGGTCATGGCCGCTGGCGGCGGGGTCGCCGGAGGGCGCGACCTGCAGGGTCGGCGAGGCTCGGGCGTGAGGGCTCCTCCCCTGATAATGCGGCTGGTTGGATCAAAGGAAGGAGGAGGCTGGTGCGGAGAGATCGAGAGGAATAGCTGCGGGTGGATCTGGAGGCTGGCTCGTGATTGGGGGCGCGCGGAAAAAGAGGAGGAGACCAGGTGGCTGGCGGCGACGGCTGGACAGGGGAGGATTTAGACTAGGGACTATATATAAGGAAAGAGGGAGAGTTTAGGGGCTAATCCGTCCCTCCAATTAAAATCGAGCAGTCGAGAAAAATACACAAGGAAGTCCAATTAACAAAACGGAGACGTTTTGTAGATGTTTGGGGATGATCCGGACACAACGGTGACGACTGACCGAGTCGAGTCCGGGACAGCTTTCGGACGCGCGCGCGAGGAGGTCTGGTGCACTGCGCAAAGAGGGGTAGGCATGGGCCTAGGTGGGCTGTGGAGAGTGGGTTGGTTTGAGACGAGAGGGGAGAGATGCAGCCCGGCACGATTTCCGGAGACCAAAAACGTCCGACGATAACACCGGGTATACTGCAGCTATAGTTATCCGTTGGGGCATCAAACGGACTCCGAACGCGATGAAACTTGGCAGGCTGCCGACTAACAACAAAACAACACCGCACGCCAACTTTCATCCCATTCCGAGAACATTTTCCGGTCACTTATAAAATAATATTTCGGACGTGCCGCGGGCGCGTGAAAGTGTGTCTGGGCTCAGAATGGACAACGGAGAGAACGAGGAGGCCGGGACGCATGCAAGTTTTTAAAACATGATGATGCAATGCACATGATGACATGAAAACATGCAACACGCAAGAAAATGACATGGCAACAACGGCGAATAACTGGAGGACACCTGGCTCAACGGTCTCGGGGTGTTATAGATTGAGAATAGTCTCGTCAACAGACGGCTCAGGAGGATCTATTTGAACATTCACAGTAGGGTCTTCTGGTGCTTCAGGTTGTCCCGGGGCAGGAGTCAGTGATGTCGGTTCAGCGACTTTTGGGTCTTCAGTCGGCTCAATTACCCTTGCTTTCTTAGGTTTTGCTTTACCACTAAGAGGAATTTGACGAATTAGTATAATGATACGGACATAAAGATGCAGAAGAAGGATAATTATCTTTACCCAAGGGCAGTCTTGAAAGCTGGAAGTTGAGTTTGTGAAGAATCACCAGAAGAATGAGAGACCTCCTGCAAAAGTGAAATCACAATTAAAAAGAGCAAGGAAATAGATTCATTGATAAAGGCAAAAGTCAAAGGTGAAGGAAACCTCATTCTGGCGTTTCTGAGGAGTTTTCGGTAAGCCGGAGGGCAGTTCATTGTCGTCACTGGTCCTGGTCTGATGGCGGCTCTCATGTTGCTGTTTTTTCAAAAGAAAATGAGGATCCAAATAAGCCAAAGAGTTTGAAAACCTTACTTTCCGAGTTACCAGTCGAGGTTTCTATCTTGGCAAAGGTTTTGAGTCGGAGGAAATAATTACCTCTTCTTCTACTGCCTGGCTGGCCCCCGTGTCTTCCTTATAATAGTCAGTGTCAATAAGATTGTTAAAAAGTAGGCCAAGATAGTCAAGGGCTACCTCCGACTCAGAAATATCATCCAACTTGAACATATCAGAAGCAGTTGTTTTCTTCTTAGATTTCCGGGTCGTCTTTTTGGCGGCTATGGCAGCGGCTCTAGCTTTCTTGGCAGCTTCATGATCATATTTGGCCTTCCAAAAGTCAGATTTGGCCTGTAGGCAAATAAAAGGTTAAAAATCATGCAAGTATTTAACTACTGAAAAAGAGGGGAGTCAAAGGGATTTACCTCTACTGCCGGGTTAAGTTTGCAGAAAGGATTCAATCCTACTTTGCTGCAGTCTTCATACTTACTGTTGACAAGAGTGGTTGACATTTCAACAATGGCCTCTTCAGTCAGTTGTAGAGAACTATGACGCAGAGGGTCATCTGGGCCTCTGGCATAGTTATACATCAAGTCAGATCGGCAGCTCAGAGAGATGACCTTCCATGCGATCCAACAGCGGATCAAGTCAACTCCAGTTAAGCCGTTTCCCAATAAGGCTTGAACCCTTTTGATGGTTGGGATGAGCTTCTTACGTGCAGCGGCAGAAAGCTTGTCAGGGAGTGAAAACTTAGTGTCAAGACGCTCCGTGCGATAACCCGACATTCTTTGTTCATCAGCTAGCGACGTGTCTTTGCAATAAAACCAAGTTTGGTTCGAATCCTTGGGATGGCTTTGTAAGACTACTAAGGGAAAGACAGCATCCCGTCTGCGCTGAATCGAAATTCCACCAAGTTCCAAGTTGGTGCCGTTGGTGTATTCATGGTTCAAATAGAAATACTCTCTGAAGAGTTCAATAGTAGGTTCTTGTTGAAGATAAACCTGGCAGAGAACTTGAAAATTGCAGATGTTTGATATGGAGCTGGGTCCAAGATCTGGTGGATGAAGCTTGAAAAAATGCAGAACATCTCTGAAGAATTTTGAGCCGGGTGGTGAAAAATCCCGGTTCATATGATCAGTAAAGACAATGACTTCACCATCCTTGGGCTGAGGTTTTTCTTCGGCCGGGTCAGGGGCGCGGTAAGACATAATGCTCTTCTCTGGTAAAAACTCAATGATAACAACATCCTTCAGAGTGGCGTCAGTGACTGTGGAAGGGACCTAGTTGAAACTGTCGTCGTCTTTGGCGGCATAGTTAGAGGACTAGCTAAAAAGGAAGCAATTTGCCGATTTAAGTTGAATGGTGGAATCACAGGTTAATGTCTGCAATACAGATTCGTAATGGCGGCTTAAGTAAGGGCTAATGATATATGAAGGAAAAATGAGCCGACATGATAAGCCGCCATGACTAAAAGTATTCAAAAGTTGCCAGCGACAAAAATTGTCTAAGTACTAAGATAAACAAGTTTCACAAGCTGTTGCTATTATTTTGGATCAAGATTGTTCAAAAGGGAAAATAAATATAGACCTAAAAAACCAGTACATAGGAGTTCATCAGTTCTAAGGAGGCCTTTGTACAAGAAAAGGGGATCAACTAGCATCTAAAATGGATGCAAAACAGCTACCGCATGAGTTCCACATTTCTTTTAGATCAAAAGAGGATGTGGTGGAGAAACTACGAAGAATTTGTGATGAACAGCGAAGAACACAGAAGAGCTTGCAAACCCTAATGCGTATCTAAGGTGCGGAAAAGCAAGAACTTACGGACGCAGTTCTACTACGGAGGATCGCCGCTGTTCTCGGGACAAGCTCAGGTTGACGCAACGGCCAAGGTTGAGGACGACGGTGAGCGCTGTGGCGGCGGCGGAATTCGAGCGACAGAGGGGTTGCGAGAGAAGGAAGAAGAAGAATGAGGAAGACCAGCCATGCCTATTTATAAGGAGATAGGTGAACAGACAGGCGCGAAAAGTAAGGAAGGCCAAAATGATGATTATCTAGCTAATTAGACGCCTCGATTTTCGGAAGGCATTTAAGATAAGGATCCGTTAAGATGACGTCATGGCATGTTTCCAAATTTTCTGAAGGTGATGTCATGGCGGGTTATAGAGCTTTTACAAGTAGTGGAAGATTGATTTCTTCTAAGTGTTGAAGATTGACATGAACAAAGTTCAAATCAACCTGAGGCCAAATGTTGGGGATATGACTACCAGGTATGACCCGCCCAAGAGGGGCCGGGTCAACCACAACAGCGGGCTACGTGAATGAAGCCCGAAGAGTATACAAGGTGACAATTTACAATAAGGCTTATAATAGGCCCAAGCCCAGAGGCGGCTTAAGGCCCGTAAGTATAAACCGCCATGTATGAATAGACTTGTAATGCAAGGCATGTAAGAGATGTCACCGAGCCGGACACGCTGTATGAGCCGGCCAGGAATCTACAGGCCGCAGGTCGTCAACACGTTGTAAGGGAACGACCCGGTGGCGGTTTAGGGCAAGAAACAAGAGATCAAGAGCCAAGTTAACGTATTCGCTCCTTGGTGATTGAAACCTAGCAATACCACATCAACTGGACTAGGCTTAACCTTCACCGCAAGTGGCCAAACCAGTATAAACCTCTCGTGTCCTTTGTTCCGATTAACCCCTTTAAGCTTCCTAGTTGCGATGGCGCCACGACGAAGTCCTTTCACTAGGACATCTGCTATGATAATGTAACACCCCGGATGTAACTTTCAAAATTTGTACTCCAACTCTTGCCGTTTCGGCGTTAAGTTATTTTATTTTCTCGGGTTCGGGTTTTTGTCTCTCCGTGTTGTTATCGTTGTCATGCATCTCATATCATGTCATCATGTGCATTGCATTTGCATACGTGTTCGTCTCATGCATTCGAGCATTTTCCCCGTTGTCCGTTTTGCATTCCGGCGCTTCATTCCCCTCCGGTGGTCATTTCTACCTTTCTTTCGTGTGTGGGGATTAAACGTTTTTGGATTGGACCAAGACTTGCCAAGCGGCCTTGGTTTACTACCGGTAGACCGCCTGTCAAGTTTCGTATCATTTTGACTTCGTTTGATACTCCAATGGTTAACCGAGGGACCGAATAGGCCTCGTGTGTGTTGCAGCCCAACACCCCTCCAATTTGGCCCAAAACCCACCTAAACCTACTCCATCATCTAGAGCGTTCGATCACGATCGCGTGGCCGAAAACCGCACCTCATTTTGACTCTCCTAGCTCCCTCTATGCCTATAAATAGACCCCTCGAAATTCGGATCTCCTTCTCTCCCAAACCCTGAAAATCCCCTCGCCGCCGCCGCCGGACGAAATCCCGCTGACGGACGTGTCCGCCCTGCTCCCCCCGGCCTGTCTCCGCCTGCCATGTGGCACTCGGCGCCCGCCGCCGCCGCGGCCCGCACGGGCCCGAGGCCGGCCCTCCCGCGCCGTCTCCCGGGCCGCGCCTCGCGCCGCCGTCCTCCTCCCGCCCGCGCCGCACCTCTCCTCGCCCGCCGGCCACCGCCCGCCGGATCTCCGCCGGCGCCGACCTCCGCTGCCGCCCGGCCCACTCCGCCGCCCGGCCGGCCTCGCCTCCACGCCGCCGCCCGAGCTCCGGTGGCCGCCGCCCCCTCCTCACCGCCTCGCCCTCGCCTTCTCCTCACCGGCCCCGGCCATCAACGAGCTCGCCGGAGCTACAGTGCGCGCCGCCGCCTCGGTTCGTGCGCCGGGTCAAACCCTAGATCCGGAGGTCGATTTGTTCCAAGTCCCTGATATTTTCTGTTCCAAGTGCTCCTGCTCATGGCCCCGTAACTTTTCATCCGTAGCTCCGATTCATGCATATAGCATATCAAAATGTTCGTCTCAGAGAGTACATCATTTAATTCCATTGCATCATTTTCATTTGAGTTCATCTTGATGCCAGAAATGCTGTTAGAAGAGGGCTACTTGAGATAATTGTCAGATCTGCTACTCCATTTAGAGTTTTGTCATTTTTGCCATTATTATTGTGTGCATGATATGCCCTGGTGCTCTACATATGTTTTCTTAAGGGTTTTTTCATCTTTCCAGAGGTGCAACCCATGTATTTTTGTGATGTGTGTGGTGACTAGTGCAAGCTTGCAAAGTGATGCACTTGTTAATTCTGTTTTCAGGGACTTGGCAATTCCACTAAGTCCTTGATCTATTTATCTCATGATGCCATATGTTCATGTTGTTTCCTAGTGATCCGTGCCTCTTTTGAGGATGATCAGTAAGGATGTTTTGTTAATATTGTAGTGCTCTATCCATCCATATATTTGTTTGCAATTATGGAGCACCCTAGCTTGAGTCAATCAAGCTCTACTTTTGCTACTTTGTGAAACTGGGCAGATTGTCAACTTGTTTGCAATTTTGCCGATGATGTTGTAGTTGTTCCGTGCATGCTATGCTATTGTTCTTGCCATGTCTAGCTTGCATTTTGTGCCTTCTTGATGGATGTATACTTATCTTGTCATGACTTGCACCGTAGTGAGTGCATCGAGCTTGTAAACATGCCTACTTGAGTTATGTTTCAGCATATGTCAGTTTTCACCAAGTCTGAAAACTGATTATGTTTTTGCTAAGTTCACATGCTTGCAATTGTACTTTCTGATCCCTTTTGGCTCAAGGTCACTAAGGGACTTTTGTTAAGCTCTTTGAGTAGCTCCATGCCATGCTTTACTTTTCCATGTTCAGGTCCTGTAGCATGTAGTTTTGTGGCTCCGAAGAGTGCTACCTGATCTGAAATTCCAGACAAGTGTTAATTTCACTAAGTCTGAGACCTGTTAATGGATGAATTGGCCGTAGCTCAGTGCTAGACTTTTGTTAAGCATCTTGAATGCATCCCTGCCATGTATTTTGTTGCCATGTTTGAGTTCTGTAGCATGTTCATCTCATTGCATTTAGATGCCTACTTGCTGTAAATCGCAGACCGGAGTCATTTGAATCGCTTGTCATTTCCAAACCGTAACTCCGATTCCGGCGTCGTTTTCAAGCGATTTCATCTCATCTTTCCAGTGGCACACTTGGAATTCCAAGTTGAGGCCAGGTTCATGTGTTTCCTGTCATATCTTGCATTTTGCATCCCGCATCGCATCCCGCATAGCATATCATCTTTGCATCATATTGTTTTTTCCTTGCACGTGGTTGATTGTATCCTTGTTGCTTGTTTGTCTTGTTTGGGTAGAGCCGGGAGACGAGTTCGCTAACGAGGATCCTGTTGAGTCTGCTTTCGAGGATCCAGTCAACTCTGACAACTGTGCAGGCAAGATGATCATACCCTCGAAATCACTACTATCTTTGCTATGCTAGTTTGCTCGCTCTTTTGCTATGCCAATGCTACGATGCCTACCACTTGCTTTCAAGCCTCCCAAATTGCCATGTCAAACCTCTAACCCACCATGTCCTAGCAAACCGTTGATTGGCTATGTTACCACTTTGCTCAGCCCCTCATATAGCGTTGCTAGTTGAAGGTGAAGATTGGAGGCCGTTCCTTGTTGGAACATTTATTTACTTGTTGGGATATCATTATATTGCTATGTTTTCTTAATGCATCTATATACTTGGTAAAGGGTGGAAGGCTCGGCCTCTCGCCTAGTGTTTTGTTCCACTCTTGCCGCCCTAGTTTCTGTCATATCGGTGTTGTGTTCCCGGATTTTGCGTTCCTTACGCGGTTGGGTTATAATGGGAACCCCTTGATAGTTCGCCTTGATTAAAGCTTTTCCCGCAATGCCCAACCTTGGTTTTACCATTTGCCACCTAGCCTCTTTTTCCCTTGGGGTTCCGTAGCCCGAGGGTCATCTTATTTAAACCCCCCCCAGGCCAGTCCTCCTCTGAGTGTTGGTCCGAACCAGGAAGCCTGCGGGGCCACCTCGGGGAAACTCGAGGGTTGGTTTTACTCGTAGCTTGACCTATCTGAGTGTGCCCTGAGAACGAGATATGTGCAGCTCCTATCGGGATTTGTCGGCACGTTCGGGCGCTGTTGCTGGTCTTGTTTTAACCTGTCGAAGTGTCTTGAAGAACCGAGATACCGAGTCTGATTGGAACGTCTTGGGAGGAGGTCTATTCCTTCATTGACCGTGAGAGCTTGTCATGGGCTAAGTTGGGACTCCCCTGCAGGGATTTGAAATTTCGAAAGCCGTGCCCGCGGTTATGGGCAGATGGGAATTTGTTAATGTCCGGTTGTAGATAACTTGAACCTTAACTTAATTGAAATGAATCAACCGAGTGTGTTACCGTGATGGCCTCTTCTCGGCGGAGTCCGGGAAGCGGACACGGTGTTGGAGTTATGTTTGCGTGGGTTGCTCTCTAGTTTCTCGCTCACGCTTTGCCTCCTCTTCTCGCTCTCTTTTGCGAATAAGTTAGCCACCATATTTGCTAGTCGCTTGCTGCAGCTCCATCATATTTACCTTGCCATACCTATAAGCTTAAATAGTCTTGATCGCGAGGGTGCGAGATTGCTGAGTCCCTGTGGCTCACAGATTACTATTACACCAGATGCAGGGCCTGATGATTCCGCTCCAGGAGACGCGCTTGAGCTGAAGTGGGAGTTCGATGAGGACTCTCAACGTTACTATGTTTCCTTTCCCGATGATCAGTAGTGGTGCCCAGTTGGGGGTGATTGGGACCGTGTCGCATGTTGGGTTATCTTTTATTTTGGCGCCGTAGTCGGGCCATGAGTGTTTGGATGATGTAATGTTATTTATGTACTTGATTGACGTGGCGAGTGTAAGCCAACTATGTTATCTCCTCTTTTATTATCATATTACATGGGATGTTGTGAAGATTGCCTAACTTGCGACATATGCCTTCAATGCGATTATGCCTCTAAGTCGTGCCTCGACACGTGGGAGATATAGTCGCATCGAGGGTGTTACAAGTTGGTAATCAGAGCCTTCCCTGACATTAGGAGCCCCATTGCTTGATCGTTTTTAGCGGCCGAGTTGTGTCTAGAAAAATGTTTTGAGTCATTTAGGAATTATATATCGGAGAGTTAGGAATTCTTTTTACTTCCCAGTCTCCTCATCGCTCTGGTAGGGCATCCTGACGTAGAGTTTTGACTCTTCTCTTCTCAAATTTCACTAAAAAAAATTTAGGATCACGCGGGTATCTTGGAATCGTTCCGATGGTTTTATGATGAGAACATTGCCTCGGTGCCTCCTGTCAGGGGTTTAGTGGAAGTGTCCCGGGGAGTTAAGCTCTAAGGTGTTGTCATCATAATTTTATCGTTGCAGTTCTGGAATAACTTAGTTTAGTACGCCGACATCAAAAATCTCTTTTATGCAGTTCATTGGTGAGATAACCTCGACGCCACCCAGTACTGGGGCGGGAGTTCGGGAGTATCGCCATAACTTGTATAACAGATGCTTTTTGAAGGTTGAGGTAGATGGTTTCCGAAGGTTTCTCAGTTATGTGTTGAAGGATGGATACAGCTGGATGTAGGATTTGCTAGTTTGGGTGAGATATTATGCTTCCCCTGTATCCCCAACACCTGATTGCATAACCGGAAAGGTTTGGGAGTTTCAGAGGTGGGAATTCTAGTAGCTCTAGTTCTTCTTCCACGGATATTGGTTTGAGATTGGGATTTCTTACCGATTATTCGTTCTTGATCCGTACCTTGTTAATTTATTTCTCTACCTAAATTCTACGTGGCTTCTCAATTTATGGATATGTGACCATTTCAAGAGGAATGCATTCGTTCATTTTGTTCCGATGTGAAGACTATATGTTGCAATTTTCATTCCGTTGGATTCAGCTTCAATATTTGTCTATCAATGTGCTAATGGATGTCAACATCTTCAGGATGGCTCCTCCAACGCGCACGACTCCGAATCCTGATCCGCCACCACCTCCACCTCCTCCAGAGGCATGGCAAGCTGTGATGGCCGCAACCAATGCAAACACTCAGTTGATCATGCAAATTCTCCAAGAGCGCAATCAAGGCAACCAAGGGGATCAAGGCAACAATCAGAATCACTTTGCTACACTCAAACAGTTCCTTTCTAACGGGCCAAAGACTTTCAGCAATTGTGTTGAGGCAACCGATGCTGACGATTGGCTTGTGGATCTGTACAAGCATTTCGAGTGCAGTAACGTCAGGCCTGAGGACTTTGTCAAGTTCACTTCCTTCCAACTCAAAGATCAAGCTGCAGAATGGTTCCAGCAGTACAAGGACTCCAGAGGTGGACGTGTTATTACTTGGGATGATTTCCGTCGAGATTTCCGAGCTCATCATATTCCCCAGAGCGTGGTTGAAAGAAAGTGTGAGGAATTCCGCAACCTGAAGCAAGGCTCTTTGTCTGTCTATGACTACAACAAGTTGTTCCAGAAGCTTGCCCGCTTTGCCAAGCAGGACGTACCTGATGAGAAGAGCATGATATATCAGTTCAGGTGTGGTCTCAGGGAAGAAATTCAGCTAGCTCTTGTCCTCTTTGAGCCCTTGAGGTACGATGAGTTCTACAACATGGCATTGAAGAAAGAGGCTGCTCAGTTGAAGTGTGATGCTTCCAAGAAGCGAGTCAGAGATGTTACTCCTTCTTCCTCTACTCAAGTGGCCAAGCAGCAGAAGTATTGGCTTCCTCCTCCTCCATTCCGTCAGCCGTATCAGCAGAAGAGCAAAGGTGGCAGTGGATCTTCCCACCCAACCCTGGCTTTCAGAACAAGACTTCGTCTCAAGCTCCAAGATCGAGTGCTCCGTATCACCGTCCGCTTTCAGAGGTCACGTGCAACAAGTGCCAACAAAAGGGTCACTATGCCAACAAGTGTTTCAACCAGAGGCGTCTTCCTCCTCCTCCTCCTGTCAGATCGGCAAGTACAGCTGTGGTCAAGCATAACCCCAAGCATGCCAAGGTCAACTTGATGAATGCAGCTCAAGCAGAGGACTCGTCAGATGTCATCATGGGTAACCTTCCTGTTAATGATATTCCTGCTAAAGTTCTTTTTGACACGGGTGCATCACATTGTTTCATGTCAAAGCCATTTTTTACCAAGCATGAGTTCGTTTCTTCTCATTTGGGTAAACAAATGGATATCGTTTCTCCTGGCAAACATTTGAGTGCAAGTCTGGAGGTGCCAGATGTTACTATCACACTGGGCGACTACAAGTTCCTTTCTTCCCCAATGGTTCTTGGTAATTCCGATATTGATCTTATTCTCGGAATGGATTGGCTTTCTAAGCAAAAGGCTCAGCTTGATTGTGCAGCCAGGCAGATTCAATTGACTCATTCGTTTGAGGATGTAATTGTCTTTGCCGCTCGTGATGATACCATCCGTCTGTTTTCTCTCAATGAGAAGGGTGAATTGGATCCCATCTCTCAAATTCCAGTCGTTTGTGAATATCAAGACGTCTTTCCAGAAGAGCTTCCAGGAATGCCTTCGCACCGGCCAGTTGAATTCGTTATTGATCTTGAGCCCGGCACGGAACCTGTGTGCAAACGTCCTTACAAGCTCGGACCTGAAGAATTGAAGGAGCTGAAGAAGCAACTCGATATTCAAGAGAAAATGGGTCTCATCCGGCCTAGTTCTTCTCCGTGGGGTTGTGGTGTTCTTTTTGTGAAGAAGAAGGATGGAATGGACCGACTTTGTGTTGATTACCGTCCATCGAACAAGAATACCAATAAGAACAAATACCCACTTCCCAACATCAATGAGCTGTTCGAACAACTCAAAGGTGCTCAAGTATTCTCCAAGCTTGATCTCCGTATGGGTTATCATCAGATTCGTATCCATGAGCAAGATATTCCCAAGACGGCTTTCCGGACAAGCTATGGTTCAGATGAATACACTGTCATGTCTTTTGGCCTCGTCAATGCTCCTCCGACGTTCTCTCGCATGATGAATTTCATCTTCAACGCCTACACCAATGACTTTGTTTTGGTCTATCTCTATGACATTCTAGTTTTCTCCAAGAACAAGGAAGATCATGCGAAGCACTTGCGTTTGGTACTCGATAAGCTCAGAGAACATCAGTTCTACGCCAAGTTCTCCAAGTGTGAATTTTGGCTCGATGAGGTGCTTTATCTTGGTCATATCATCTCTGCCAAGGGCATTGCCGTGAATCCTGAGAAGGTGTCTGCAATTGTGAATTGGGAACCTCCTCAGAACGTGAAGCAACTCCGTAGCTTCCTCGGTCTCGCAAGCTATTGCCGAAGATTTGTTGAAAAAAATTCTAAGATCGCGAAGCCTCTCTCAAATCTTCTTCAGAAGCACGTCAAGTACGTTTGGTCTCCGGAGTGTGACATTGCTTTCAACACTTTGAAAGAGAAATTGATCATTGCTCCAGTTCTGACTCCGCCTGATGAATCCAAGCCATACGAGGTCTTTTGTGATGCCTCTCTCCAAGCTCTTGGCGCAGTATTGATGCAAGAGAAGAAAGTTGTTGCTAATACCTCTCGCCAATTGAAGCCTAATGAGAAGAACTACCCCACTCATGATCTCGAGTTGGCGGCAGTTGTGCATGCTCTTTTGACTTGGAGACATCTTCTATTGGGAAGAAAAGTGGACATTTTCACTGATCACAAGAGTCTCAAGTACATCTTCACTCAGCCTAATCTCAACCTCAGGCAAACTCGATGGGTCGAAATGATTCAAGAGTATAATCCGAGTATTGAGTATACTCCAGGCAAGGCCAATGTGATTGATGACGCATTGAGCAGAAAGGCTTACTGCAACAGTCTGATTCTCAAGCCTTATCAACCCGAGCTTTGTGAAGCTTTCCGCAAACTTAATCTGCAAGTTGTTCCTCAAGGTTTCCTCGCCAACCTTCAAGTCTCTCCTACCTTGGAAGACCAGATTCGCCAAGCCCAGCTTCTTGATGCTATGGTGAAAAAGGTGAAGATTGGGATTGCCAAGAGTCAACCCAAGTACAAGTGCTACCACCTTGATGACAAGGACACTCTCTTCTTCGAGGATCGTATTGTTGTACCCAAAGGTGACCTCCGTAAAGTGATCATGAACGAGGCTCACAATTCTCTCCTCTCCATCCACCCTGGGAGCACGAAGATGTATCAGGACCTTAAGCAGGCTTATTGGTGGACTCGAATGAAGCAAGAGATTGCTCAATTCGTGAATGAATGTGATGTCTGCAGAAGAGTGAAGGCAGAACACCAAAGGCCAGCAGGTCTCCTCCAACCTCTTGCCATTCCAGAATGGAAGTTTGACCACATTGAAATGGACTTCGTGACTGGGTTTCCAAATTCCAAGCGTGGCAATGATGCTATATTCGTTGTCATCGACAAACTCACCAAAGTGGCTCATTTTCTGCCTATCAAAGAGTCGATCACTGCAGCTCAATTGGCGGAACTCTATACCTCTCGTATTGTCTCTCTGCACGGCATTCCACAAGTGATCTCTTCAGACCGTGGCAGCATCTTTACCTCAAAGTTTTGGGATTCTTTTCAGAAGGCCATGGGCACGAACATCCGCTTCAGCACAACTTTCCATCCCCAAACTAGAGGTCAAGTCGAGTGTGTCAACCAGATTCTTGAAGATATGCTCAGGGCTTGTGTGATCTCCTTCGGCATGAAGTGGGAGGATTGTCTTCCTTATGCTGAATTCTCCTACAACAACAGTTTTCAAGCAAGTTTAGGCAAGGCCCCATTTGAAATTCTGTATGGCAGGAAGTGCCGTACCCCTCTCAACTGGTCTGAAACCGGTGAATGTCAGCTTTTGGGTAATGACTTAATCACAGAGGCAGAGGAAATGTGCAAAGTCATTCGTGATAACCTCAAAGCAGCCCAATCCCGCCAAAAGAGCTACTATGATAGTAAGCACCGTGATTTGGCTTTCGAGATCGGAGATCATATTTACCTCCGCGTCTCTCCTATGAAAGGTACTCGTCACTTCGGTATCAAAGGGAAGCTTGCCCCTAGATACGTGGGACCTTTCAAGATTGTCAGCAAGAGAGGCGACCTCGCCTATCAACTCGAGCTTCCTTCAAACTTTGCAAATGTTCATGACGTGTTCCATGTCTCTCAGCTTCGAAAGTGCTTCAAGACTCCTGACCGCACTGTCAACTTCGAGGACATTGAGCTCCAAGAAGATCTATCCTATCGTGAGCACCCCGTGGCTATTCTGGAAGAGACTGAACGCAAGACTCGCAACAAGTCAATCAAATTTATCAAAGTCAAGTGGTCACACCATTCCGACCATGAAGCTACCTGGGAACACGAGGATCACCTCCGTTCTGAGTACCCGGCGTTCTTTCAGTCCTAGATCTCGGGACGAGATCCTTTCGTAGTGGTGGAGTGTTGTAACACCCCGGATGTAACTTTCCCAATTTGTACTCCAACTCTTTCCGTTTCGGCGTTAAGTTATTTTATTTTCTCGGGATCGGGTTTTTGTCTCCGTGTGTTGTTATCGTTGTCATGCATCTCATATCATGTCATCATGTGCATTGCATTTGCATACGTGTTCGTCTGATGCATTCGAGATTTTCCCCGTTGTTCGTTTTGCATTCCGGCGCTTCGTTCCCCTCCGGTGGTCATTTCTACCTTTCTTTGGTGTGTGGGGATTAAACGTTTCCAGATTGGACCGAGACTTGCCAAGTGGCCTTGGTTTACTACCGGTAGACTGCCTGTCAAGTTTCGTATCATTTGGACTTCGTTTGATACTCCAACAGTTAACCGAGGGACTGAATAGGCCTCGTGTGTGTTGCAGCCCAACACCCATCCAATTTGGCCCAAAACCCACCTAAACCTGCTCCATCATCTAGAGCGTTCGATCACGATCGCGTGGCCAAAAACCGCACCTCATTTGGACTCTCCTAGCTCCCTCTATGCCTATAAATAGACCCCCCCCCCCCCGAAATTCGGATCTCCTTCTCTCCCAAACCCTAAAAATCCCCTCGCCGCCACCGCCGGATGAAATCCCACCGACGGACGTGTCCGCCCCGCTCCCCCCGGCCTGTCTCCGCCAGCCATGTGGCACTCGGCGCCCGCCGCCGCCGCGGCCCGCACGGGCCCGAGGCCGGCCCTCCCGCGCCGCCTCCCGGGCCGCGCCCCGCACCGCCATCCTCCTCCAGCCCGCACCGCCCGCGCCGCCCCTCTCCTCGCCTGCCTGCCGCCGCCCGCCGGATCTCCGCCGGCGCCGACCTCCGCTGCCGCCCAGCCCACTCCGTCTCCCGGCCGGCCTCGCCTCCACGCCGCCGCCCGAGCTCCGGTGGCCGCCGCCCCGTCCTCACCGCCCGCCCTCGCCTTATCCTCGCCGGCCCCGGCCACCAACGAGCTCGCCGAAGCTACAGTGCACGCCGCCGCCTCGGTTCGTGTGCTGGGTTAAACCCTAGATCCGGAGGTCGATTTGTTCTATGTCCCTGATATTTTCCGTTCCAAGTGCTCCTATTCATGGCCCCGTAACTTTGCATCCGTAGCTCCAATTCATGCACATAGCATATCAAAATGTTCGCTCAGAAAGTACATCATTTAATTCCATTGCGTCATTTTCATTTGAGTTCATCTTGATGCCCGAAATGCTGTTAGAAGAGGGCTACTTGAGATAATTGTCAGTTCTGCGACTCCATTTAGAGTTTTGTCATTTTTGCCATGATTATTGTGTGCATGATATGCCCTGGTGCTCTACATATGTTTTGTTAAGGGTTTTGTCATCTTTCCAGAGGTGCAACCAATGTATTTTTGTGATGTGTGTGGTGACTAGTGCAAGCTTGCAAAGTGGTGCACTTGTTAATTCTGTTTTCAGGGACTTAGCAATTCCACTAAGCCTTGATCTGTTTATCTCATGATGCCATATGTTCATGTTGTTTCCTAGTGATCCATGCCTCGTTTGAGGATGATCAGTAAGGATGTTTTGTTAATCTTGTAGTGCTCTATCCATACATGTATTTGTTTGCAATTATGGAGCACCCTATCTTGAGTCAATCGATCTCTACTTTTGCTACTTTGTGAAACTGGGCAGATTGTCAACTTGTTTGCAATTTTGCCGATGATGTTGTAGTTGTTCCGTGCATGCTATGCTATTGTTCTTGCCATGTATAGCTTGCATTTCGTGCCTTCTTGATGGATGTATGCTTAACTTTTCATGACTTGCACCGTAGTGAGTGCATCGAGCTCGTAAACATGCCTACTTGAGTTATGTTTCAGCATGTGTCAGTTTTCACCAAGTCTGAAAACTGATTATGTTTTTGCTATGTTCACATGCTTGCAATTGTACTTTATGATCCCTTTTGGCTCAAGGTCACTAAGGGACTTTTGTTAAGCTCTTTGAGTAGCTCCATGCCATGCTTTAGTTTGCCATGTTCAGGTCCTGTAGCATGTAGTTTTGTGGCTACGAAGAGTGCTACCTGATCTGAAATTCCAGACAAGTGTTAATTTCACTAAGTCTGAGATCTGTTTGCCATATGCATTTCTGCCATGCTTGTTTGAACCTGTTAATGGATAAATTGGCCGTAGCTCCGTGCTAGACTTTTGTTAAGCATCTTGAATGCATCCCTGCCATGTATTTTGTTGCCATGTTTGAGTTTTGTAGCATGTTCATTTCATTGCATTTAGATGCCTACTTGCTGTAAATCGTAGACCGGAGTCATTTGAATCGCTTGTCATTTCCAAACCGTAACTCCGATTCCGGCGTTCTTTATATCGTTTTCAAGCGATTTCATCTCATATTTCCAGTGGCACACTTGGAATTCCAAGTTGAGGCCAGGTTCATGCATTTCCTGTCATATCTTGCATTTTGCATCCCCCATCGCATCCCGCATAGCATATCATCTTTGCATCATCTAGTTTGGTCCTTGCACGTGGTTGATTGTATCCTTGTTGCTTGTTTGTCTTGTTTGGGTAGGGCCAGGAGACGAGTTCGCTAACGAGGATCCTGTTGAGTTTGCTTTCGAGGATCTAGTCAACTCTGACAACTGTGCAGGCAAGATGATCATACCCTCGAAATCACTACTATCTTTGCTATGCTAGTTTGCTCGCTCTTTTGCTATGCCAATGCTACGATGCCTACCACTTGCTTTCAAGCCTCCCAAATTGCCATGTCAAACCTATAACCCACCATGTCCCAGCAAACCGATGCCTACCGCTTTGCTCAGCCCCTTTTATAGCGTTGCTAGTTGCAGGTGAAGATTGGAGGCCGTTCCTTGTTGGAACATTTATTTACTTGTTGGGATATCAATATATTGCTATGTTATCTTAATGCATCTATATACTTGGTAAAGGGTGGAAGGCTCGGCCTCTCGCCTAGTGTTTTGTTCCACTCTTGCCGCCCTAGTTTCCGTCATATCGGTGTTATGTTCCCGGATTTTGCGTTCCTTACGCGGTTGGGTTATAATGGGAACCCCTTGATAGTTCGCCTTGATTAAAGCTTTTCCACCAATGCCCAACCTTGGTTTTACCATTTGCCACCTAGCCTCTTTTTCCCTTGGGTTTCCGTAGCCCGAGGGTCATCTTATTTAAACCGCCCCCCCCCCCCGGGCCAGTGCTCCTCTGCGTGTTGGTCCGAACCAGGCAGCCTGCGGGGCCACCTCAGGGAAACTCGAGGGTTGGTTTTACTCGTAGCTTGACCTATCTAAGTGTGCCCTGAGAACGAGATATGTGCAGCTCCTATCGGGATTTGTCGGCACATTCAGGCGGTGTTGCTGGTCTTGTTTTAACCTGTCGAGGTGTCTTGAAGAACCGAGATACCGAGTCTGATCGGAACGTCTTGGGAGGAGGTCTATTCCTTCATTGACCGTTAGAGCTTGTCATGGGCTAAGTTGGGACTCCCCTGCAGGGATTTGAACTTTCGAAAGCTGTGCCCGTGGTTATGGGCAGATGGGAATTTGTTAATGTCCGGTTGTAGATAACTTGAACCTTAACTTAATTAAAATGAATCAACCTAGTGTGTTACCATGATGGCCTCTTCTCGGCAGAGTCCGGGAAGCGGACACGGTGTTGGAGTTATGTTTGCGCAGGTTGCTCTCTAGTTTCTCGTTCGCGCTTTGCCTCCTCTTCTCGCTCTCTTTTGCGAATAAGTTAGCCACCATATTTGCTAGTCGCTTGCTGCAGCTCCACTCGTATTTACCTTGCCATACCTATAAGATTAAATAGTATTGATCGCGAGGGTGCGAGATTGCCGAGTCCCTGTGGCTCACAGATTACTATTACACCAGATGCAGGGCCTGATGATTCCGCTCCAGGAGACGCGCTTGAGCTCAAGTGGGAGTTCGACGAGGACTCTCAACGTTACTATGTTTCCTTTCCCGATGATCAGTAGTGGTGCCCAGTTGGGGGTGATTGGGACCTTGTCGCATGTTGGGTTATCTTTTATTTTGGCACGGTAGTCGGGCCATGAGTGTTTGGATGATGTAATGTTATTTATGTACTTGATTGACATGGCGAGTGTAAGCCAACTATGTTATCTCCCCTTTTATTATCATATTACATGGGATGTTGTGAAGATTGCCTAACTTGCGACATATGCCTTCAATGCGATTATGCCTCTAAGTCGTGCCTCGACACATGGGAGATATAGTCGCATCGAGGGTGTTACAGATAATTACACGACACTACCCATAAGCTTCAATAGTCTTGATCTCGCGGGTGTTAGATTGCTGAGTCCTCGTGACTCACGGATACTTCCAAATAGTTGCAGGTGCCGATGATACCAGTGCAGGTGACGCAACCGAGCTCAAGTGGGAGCTCGATGATGATCTTGTTTGCTGTTATGTTTCGTAGTCTGTTGATCGGTAATGGAGCCCAATTGGGACGATCGGGGATCTAGAATTTGGGCGTTGTCTTCCTTTATTTTGGTTCCATAGCCAGACCTTTGTTTGTACCTTGGATGATGTATGGATTTTTTATGTATTGTGTGAAGATGTGATTGTAAGACAACTCTTTATCCCTTTCTTATTCAGTACATGGTATGTGTGAAGATTACCCCTCTCGCGACAAGCCTACCATGCGGTTATGCCTCTATGTCGTGCCCCAACACGTGGGAGATATAGCCGCATTATGGGTGTTACAGAGCTAGTCAAGTAGAGGCATACTAGTGACACTATGTTTGTCTATGTATTCACGCATGTATTATGTTTCTGGTTAATACAATTCTAGCATGAATAATAAACATTTATCATGAAATAAGGAAATAAATAATAACTTTATTATTGCCTCTAGGGCATATTTCCTTCAGTCTCTCACTTGCACTAGAGTTAATAATCTAGATTTCACGGTAATGATTCTATTACCCATGGAGTCTTGGTGCTGATTACGTTTTGCTCGTGGAAGAGGCTTAGTCAGCGGGTCTGCAACATTCAGATCCGTATGTATCCTGAATATATCTATGTCTCCCACCTGGACTTGATCCCGGATGGAATTGAAGCGTCTTTTGATGTGATTGGTTCTCTTGTGAAATCTGGATTCCTTTGCCAAGGCAATTGCACCAGTATTGTCACAAAAGATTTTCATTGGACCCGATGCACTAGGTATGACACCTAGATCGGATATGAACTCCTTCATCCAGACTCCTTCATTTGCTGCTTCCGAAGCAGCTATGTACTCCGCTTCACACGTAGATCTCGCCACGATGCTTTGTTTAGAACTGCTCCAACTGACAGCTCCACCGTTCACTATAAACACGTATCTGGTGTACGATTTGGAATCGTCTGGGTCAGTGTCAAATCTTGCATCGATGTAACCATTTACGACGAGCTCTTTGTCACCTCCATAAACGAGAAACATATCCTTAGTACTTTTCAGGTATTTCAGGATGTTCTTGATGGATGTCTAGTGATCCACTCCTGGATTACGTTGGTACCTCCCTGCTAAACTAATAGGAAGGCACACATCAGGTCTGGTACACAACATTGCATACATGATAGAGACTATGGGTGAAGCATAGGGAACACTTTCCATTTACTCTCTATCTTCTGCAGTGGTCGGGCATTGAGACTTACTCAACTTCACACCTTGTAACACAGGCAACAACCCTTTCTTTGCTTGATCCATTTTGAACATCTTCAAAACTTTATCAAGGTATGTGCTTTGTGAAAGTCCAATTAAGCGTCTTGATCTATCTCTATAAATCTTGATGCCTAATATATAAGGAACTTCACCGAGGTCTTTCATTGAAAAACTCTTCTTCAAGTATCCTTTTATGCTATCCAGAAATTCTATATCATTTCCAATCAACAATATGTCATGTACATATAATATTAGAAAAGCTACAGAGCTCCCACTCACTTTCTTGTAAATACAGGATTCTCCAAAAGTCTGTATAAAACCATATGCTTTGATCACATTATCAAAACGTTTATTCCAACTCCGAGAGGCTTGCACCAGTCCATAAATAGATCGCTAGAGCTTGCACACTTTGTTAGTACCCTTTGGATCGATAAAACCTTCAGGTTGCATCATATATAGCTCTTCTTCCAGAAAACCATTCAGGAATGCAGTCTTTACATCCATTTTCCAAATTTCATAATCATAAAATGCGGTAATTGCTAACATGATTCAGACGGACTTAAGCATCGCTATGGGTGAGAAGCTCTCATCGTAGTCAACTCCTTGAACTTGTCGAAAACCTTTCGCAACAAGTCGAGCTTTGTAGACAGTAACATTACCGTCACCGTCAGTCTTCTTCTTGAAGATCCATTTATTCTCGATGGCTTCCGATCATCGAGCAAGTCAACCAAAGTCCACACTTTGTTCTCATACATGGATGTCATCTTAGATTTCATGGCCTCAAGCCATTTTGCAGAATCTGGGCTCATCATCGCTTCCTCATAGTTCGTAGGTTCGTCATGGTCAAGTAACATAACCTCCAGAACAGGATTACCGTACCACTCTGGTGCGGATCTTGCTCTGGTTGACCTACGAGGTTCGGTAGTAACTTGATCAGAAGTTTCATGATCGTCATCATTAGCTTCCTCAGTAATTGGTGTAGGTGTCATAGGAACCGGTTTCTGTGATGAACTACTTTCCAATAAGGGAGTAGGTACAGTTACCTCATCAAGTTCTACTTTCCTCCCACTCACTTCTTTCGAGAGAAACTCCTTCTCTAGAAAGGATCCATTTTTTACAACGAATGTCTTGCCTTCGGATCTGTGATAGAAGGTGTACCCAATAGTTTCCTTTGGGTATCCTATGAAGACACATTTCTCCGATTTGGGTTTGAGCTTATCAGGTTGAAGATTTTTCACATAAGCATCGCAGATCCAAACTTTAAGAAACGACAACTTTGGTTCCTTGCCAAACCACAGTTCATAAGGCGTCATCTCAACGGATTTCGTTGGTGCCCTATTTAACGTGAATGCAGCTGTCTCTAAAGCATAGCCCCGAAACGATAGCGGTAAATCGGTAAGATACATCATAGATCGCACCATGTCTTGTAAAGTATGATTACGACGTTCGGACACACCATTACGCTGTGGTGTTCCGGGTGGCGTGAGTTGCGAAACTATTCCACATTGTTTCAAATGTAAACCAAACTCGTAACTCAAATATTCTCCTCCACGATCAGATCATAGAAACTTTATTTTCTTGTTATGATGATTTTCCACTTCACTCTGAAATTCTTTGAACTTTTCAAACGTTTCAGACGTATGTTTCATTAAGTAGATATACCCATATCTGCTCAAATCGTCTGTGAATGTGAGAAACTAACGATACCCGCCGCGAGCCTCAACATTCATCGGACCACATACATCAGTATGTATGATTTCCAACAAGTCTGTTGCTCGCTCCATTGTTCCGTAGAATGGCGTTTTAGTCATCTTGCCCATGTGGCATGGTTCGCAAGTACCAAGTGATTCATAATCAAGTGATTCCATAAGTCCATCAGTATGGAGTTTCTTCATGAGCTTTGCACCAATATGACCCAAATGGCAGTGCCACAAATATGTTGCACTATCATTATCAACTCTGCATCTTTTGGCTTCAACATTATGAATATGTGCATCACTACTATCGAGATTCAATACAAATAATAGACCACTCTTCAGGGGTGCATGACCATAAAAGATATTACTCACATAAATAGAACAACCATTATTCTCAGATTTAAATGAATAACCGTCTCGCATCAAACAAGATCCAGATATAATGTTCATGCTTAACGCTGGCACCAAATAACAATTATTGAGGTCTAATACTAATCTCGAAGGTATATGTAGACGTAGCGTGCCGACGGCGAGAACATCAACTTTGGAACCATTTCCCATGTGCATCGTCACCTCGTCCTTAGCCAGTCTTCGCTTAATCCATAGTCCCTATTTCGAGTTGCAAATATTAGCAACAGAACCAGTATCAAATACCCCGGTGCTACTGCGAGCTCTAGTAAGGTACACTTCAATAACATGTATATCACATATACCTTTGTTCACCTTGGCATCCTTCTTATCCGCCAAATACTTGGAGCAGTTCTGCTTCCAGTGACTAGTCCTTTTGCAGTAGAAGCACTCAGTCTCAGGCTTAGGTCCAGACTTGGGTTTCTTCTCTTGAGCAACAACTTGTTTGACGTTGTTCTTGAAGTTCCCTTTCTTCTTCCCTTTACCATTTTTCTTGAAACTGGTGGTCTTGTTGACCATCAACACTTGATGCTCCATCTTGATTTCTACCTCCGTAGCCTTTAGCATTGCTAAGAGCTCGGGAATCATCTTATCCATCCCTTGCATGTTATAGTTCATCACGAAGATCTTGTAGCTTGGTGTCAGTGATTGAGGAACTCTGTCAATGACACTATCAACTGGAAGATTAATTCCCAGCTGAGTCAAGTGATTATGGTACCCAGACATTCTGAGTATATGTTCACTGACAGAACTATTCTCCTCCATCTTGCAGCTGTAGAACTTATTGGAGACTTCATATCTCTCAATCCGAGAATTTGCTTGAAATATTAACTTCAACTCCTGGAACATCTCATATGCTTCATGACGTTCAAAACGACATTGAAGTCCCGGTTCTAAGTCGTAAAGCATGGCACACTGAACTATTGAGTAGTCATCAGCTTTGCTCTGCCAGACATTCATAACATCTGGCGTTGCTCTTGAAGCGGGTTTGGCACCCAACGGTGCTTCCAGGACGTAATTCTTCTATGCAGCAATGAGGATAATTCTCAAGTTATGGACCCAGTTCGTGTAATTGCTACCATCATCTTTCAATTTCGCTTTCTCAAGGAACACATTAAAATTCAATGGAACAACAGCACAGGCCATCTATCTACAATAACATAGATAAGCAAAATACTATCAGGTACTAAGTTCATGATAAATTTAAGTTCTCTTAATCATATTACTTAAGAACTCCCACTTAGATAGACATCCCTCTAATCATCTAAGTGATCACGTGATCCATATCAACTAAACCATAACCGATCATCACATGAAATGGAGTAGTTTTCAATGGTGAACATCACTATGTTGATCATATCTACTATATGATTCACGCTCGACCTTTCGGTCTCAGTGTTCCAAGGCCATATCTGCATATGTTTGGCTCGTCAAGTTTAACCTGAGTATTGTGCGTGTGTAAAACTGTCTTACACCCGTTGTAGATGAACGTTGAGCTTATAACACCCGATCATCACGTGGTGTCTCGGCACGATGAACTTTGGCAATGGTGTATACTCAGGGAGAACACTTTTACCTTCAAATTTAGTGAGAGATCATCTTATAATGCTACCTTCAAACAAAGAAAAATAAGATGCATAAAGGATAAACATCACATGCAATCAATATAAGTGATATGATATGGCCATCATCATCTTGTGCCTTTGATCTCCATCTCCAAAGCATCGTCCTGATCACCATCGTCACCAGCGCGACACCTTGATCTCCATCCTAGCGTCGTTGCCGTCTCGCCAACTGTTGCTTCTACGACTATCGCTACCTCTTAGTGATAAAGTAAAGCAATTGCAGGGCGATTGTATTGCATACAATAAAGCGACAACCATATGGCTCCTGCCAGTTGCCAATAACTCTGTTATAAAACATGATCATCTCATATAATAAATATAGCATCAAGTCTTGACCATATCACATCACAACATGCCCTGCAAAAACAAGTTAGACGCCCTCTACTTTGTTGTTGCAAGTTTTACGTGGCTGCTACGGGCTGAGCAAGAACCGTTCTTACCTACGCAACAAAACCATAATGATAGTTCGTCAAGTTAGCGCTGTTTTAACCTTCTCAAGGACCGGGCGTAGCCACACTCGGTTCAACTAAAGTTGGAGAAACTCACACTCGCCAGCCACACGTGTGCAAAGCACGTCGGTAGAACCAGTCTCGCGTAAGCCTACGCGTAATGTCGATCCGGGCTGCTTCATCTAACAATACCACCGAACCAAAGTATGACATGTTGGTAAGCAGTATGACTTGTATCGCCCACAACTCACTTGTGTTCTACTCGTGCATATAACATCTACGCAATAACCTGGCTCGGATGCCACCGCTGGGGAACATAGTAATTTCAAAAAAAATCCTATGCACACACAAGATCATGGTGATGCATAGCAATGAGAGGGGAGAGTGTCGCCCACGTAGCCTCGTAGATCGTTAAGCGGAAGTGTTATGACAATGCGGTTGATGTAGTCATACGTCTTCACGATCGACCGATCCTTAGTACCAAACATACGGCACCTCCGCGTTTAGCACACGTTCAGCTCGGTGACGTCCTGCGAACTCACGATCCAGTAGAGCTTGACGAAGAGTTTCGCCAACATGAAGGCGTGGTGATGATGTTGATGAAGCTACCGTTGTAGGGCTTCGCCTAAGCACCGCTACAGTATGACCGAGGTGGATTATGGTGGAGAGGGGCACCGCACATAGCTGGGAGAGATCAATGATCAACTTGTGTGTTTAGAGGTGCCCCCTGCCCCCGTATATAAAGGAGCAAGGGGGGAGGCCGGCCGGACCAAGAGGGCGCGCCAGGAGGAGAAATCCTCCTCCTAGTAGGAGTAGGATTCCCCTCTTTCCTACTCCTACTAGGAAGGGGAAAGGAAGGGGGAGAAGGAGAAGGAAAGGGGGGCACCGCCCCCTCTCCAAGTCCAAGTCGGACCAGAGGGGGAGGCAGCGCGTGGCTTGCCCTGGCCGGCCCCTCTCTCTCTCCACTAGGGCCCAACAAGGCCTATTAACCCCCGGGGGGTTCCGGTAACCCCTCCGGCACTCCGGTAAAATCCCGATTTCACCCAGAACTCTTCTGATGTCCAAATGTAGGCTTCCAATATATCAATCTTAATGTCTTGACCATTTCGAGACTCCTCGTCATGTCCGTGATCATATCCATGACTCCGAACTACCTTCGGTACATCAAAACATATAAACTCATAATACCGATCGTCACAGAACTTTAAGCGTGCGGACCCTACGGGTTCGAGAACTAGGTAGACATGACCAAGACATGTCTCCAGTCAATAACCAATAGCGAAACCTGGATGCTCATATTGGTTCCTACATATTCCATGAAGATCTTTATCATTCAAACCACATAACAATATACGTTGTTCCCTTTGTCATCGGTATGTTACTTGCCCGAAATTCGACCGTCGGTATCCCAATACCTAGCTCAATCTCATTACCGGCAAGTCTCTTTACTCGTTCCGTAATGCATCATGCCGTAGCTAACTCATTAGTCACATTGCTTGCAAGGCTTATAGTGATGTGCATTACCGAGAGGCCCCAGAGATACCTCTCCGACAATCGGAGTGACAAATCCTATTCTTGATGTATGCGAACTCCACGAACACCATCGGAGACACCTGTAGAGAATCTTTATAATCACCCACTTACGTTGTGACTTTTGGTAGCACACAAAGTGTTCCTGTAGTATTCTGGAGTTGCATAATCTCATAGTCATAGGAACATGTATAAGTCATGAAGAAAGCAATAACAGTAAACTTAAACGATCAAGTGCTAAGCTAACAAATTGGGTCAAGTCAATCACATCATTCTCCTAATGATGTGATCCCATTGATCAAATAACAACTCATGTCTATGGCTAGGAAACTTAACCATCTTTGATCAATGAGTTAGTCAAGTAGAGGCATACCAGTCACACTATGTATGTCTATGTATTCACACATGTATTATGTTTCCGGTTAATACAATTCTATCATGAATAATAGACATTTATCATGAAATAAGGAAATAAATAATAACTTTATTACGGCCTCTAGGTCATATTTCCTTCAGATTGCATGTTGTAGCCATGGTTTTCAACTTGAACATTTAATAAGTGCTTATTTGTCTGCAACTACTATCGTTGTTTCGGTAATGCTTATGGATCTGTGTTTATCTTCATGTTATGTTCATATGCAGTTGGTTACCATGTATTCTTGCTAATATTACTTTGCATGACATGCTTGGTAGTAGTACATGTTGGTGTTGGTTATGTTCTTTGGTGCATGACTATCGTCTGTTCCCGAGTATGATCGTTATACATGTTACTTTGCCTTTAGTTGGTTAAATGCTTGCATGGTAGTACTATCGTCATGATCCTTGCATGGTATTTATTGTTGATGCTAGTGGTCGTGTTATGCTATGAGTAGTGTTATACTTGTGATGTTCATGCTCATCAGTATGATGTGCTCATTCGGATATATGAATTATTGTTATTGATATGCTTGATGATTATGTTGCACCCCCAGGCTTATGTTGATATCATGCCTATGCATTGTAGTTGCATCATGTTATTTTATTATGGCTCAGCTCATTGCATTCAAGTTTAACCAGATAATAATGAACTTGAACAACTGTTGGTTGAGTCATAGTGCCACCAAATCAAGATGACCAGTGCAGCCACACTTGCCATATGGGGGGGGGGTCCTAACTAAGTCTATTGTCATGCCTATGTTTTGACATACTGAAAATGACCTTGATGCCCTTGCCCCTAATCAGCCCCCTTCGAGAGAGAAACGTTTCCGGCGATTCTTTCTGCACTTCTTCCCGATGGTTTCTTAATCCCTAGGCAAGCCACGACAACCTCTTGGATGAATGCATGTAGTAGCCATGGTCTTCTACTTGAACATTTAATAAGTGCTTATTTGTCTGCAACTGCTATCATTGTTTCGGTAGTGCTTATGGATCTGTGTTTATCTTCATGTTATGTTCATATGCACTTGGTTACCATGTATTCTTGCTAATATTACTTTGCATGACATGCTTGGTAGTAGTACATGTTGGTGTTGGTTATGTTCTTTGGTGCATGACTATCGTCTGTTCCCGAGTATCATCGTTATACATGTTCCTTTGCCTTTAGTTGGTTAAATGCTTGCATGGTAGTACTATCGTCATGATCCTTGCATGGTATTTATTGTTGATGCTAGTGGTCATGTTATGCTATGAGTAGTGTTATACTTGTGATGTTCATGCTCATCAGTATGACGTGCTCATTCGGATATATGAATTATTGTTATTGATATGCTTGATGATTATGTTGCACCCCCAGGCTTATGTTGATATCATGCCTACGCATTGTAGTTGCATCACTTTATTTTATTATGGCTCAGCTCATTGCATTCAAGTTTAACCGGATAATAATGAACTTGAACAACTGCTGGTTGAGTCATAGTGCCACCAAATCAAGATGACCAGTGCAGCCACACTTGCCTTATGGGGGGGTCCTAACTAAGTCTATTGTCATGCCTATGTTTTGACATACTGAAAATGACCTTGATGCCCTTGCCCCTAATCAGCCCCCTTCGAGAGAGAAACGTTTCCGGCGATTCTTTCTGCACTTCTTCCCGGTGGTTTCTTAATCCCTAGGAAAGCCACGACAACCACTTGGATGAATGCATGTAGTAGCCATGGTCTTCTACTTGAACATTTAATAAGTGCTTATTTGTCTGCAACTGCTATCATTGTTTCGGTAGTGCTTATGGATCTGTGTTTATCTTCATGTTATGTTCATATGCACTTGGTTACCATGTATTCTTGCTAATATTACTTTGCATGACATGCTTGGTAGTAGTACATGTTGGTGTTGGTTATGTTCTTTGGTGCATGACTATCATTTGTTACCGAGTACCATCGTTATACATGTTCCTTTGCCTTTAGTTGGTTAAATGCTTCCATGGTAGTACTATCGCATGATCCTTGCATGGTATTTATTGTTGATGCTAGTGGTCATATTATGCTATGAGGAGTGTTATACTTGTGATGTTCATTCTCGTCAGTATGCCGTGCTCATTCGGATATATGAATTATTGTTGTTGATATGCTTGATGATTATGTTGCACCCCTAGGCTTATGTTGATATTATGCCCATGCATTGTAGTTGCATCATGTTATTTTATTATGGCTCAGCTCATTGCATTCAAGTTTAACCGTATAATAATGAACTTGAACAACTGTTGGCTGAGTCATGGAGCCACCAAATCGAGTTGACCAGTGAAACCATAGTTGCCTTATGGGGGTCCTAACTAGGTCTATTGTCCTGCATCTTGCCGGTGCCTCCAACGAGGGAAGGATATGCGCGGGCGCTACCTTGGTCGGGTAGGACGGCATAAGCCTTGTGTGCCCGTGGTTGGTTTTGAGCTCCTGTCCCTGTTTGGGACCGTTTATTGTTTTGCCACGACGATGGTCGTTGGATGTCTTTGGTAGACATCGGGGCCACCTATGACTTAGCCCAGAGGGGAGTTGGTCGGAGTGGCCGGGAGAGTGTCATGGCAGTAGAACAGTTTTGTCTGAACGTTGTTGGTCCACACGAATGGGAGTGCGAGGCCATGGGTTCCGTGGTGTGGGTACAATGTACTAACCTCTACAGAGTGTGTGTTAAATCTATCGATAGCCGCGTCTGCGGATAATGA
Organism: Triticum aestivum; assembly: GCF_018294505.1. NCBI lineage: Eukaryota > Viridiplantae > Streptophyta > Magnoliopsida > Poales > Poaceae > Triticum > Triticum aestivum. The sequence goes on along the minus strand of NC_057809.1, from coordinate 364,915,525 downwards.
TCGAGTTCGTAGTCGGTCACACTATGGGTCAACAGTAATAATAATAATGTGCTCAATAACAACCCCGGTTCGATGATGAGAAATAGTTTGGTTGTGATCGAGAGAGGATCACGAAGGTATCGTGGATACTGAAGATTGGTTGATCTTTATGTGATCATGAGCGGAATACCGTGGTATCGTGGATACCTAGTTGTTGGATGTTTGTGGTGTTATGCGAGAATCACATGTAAAGGTCAAGCTCCTTGTGGTCATGTAATGAATACTATGGTATTGCAATACCAAGCTTGATTGGATCCTGAGATGATCGTGTGATGTCCGTGATGGTAAGCCGAGTAGAGTAAGTTGGTGCATGATAGCTTCATCATGTTGAATGTTAGTATCATCATGTTCATATGTTCATGCCATGCTCGTATTGTTCTAGCTGTATCATGTTGTTCATGCCATGTTGTTCTGATAGTATCTTGTTCATCATTGCTAAGTAACCAGTAATTGCCATGTTGTTGTACGTCTTGATTGGTCTTGGTTGTTGTGAGCTTGCAAGTACATTCAATGTACTGACCTGGCGTGGCATGCTAGTTTGCAGGTCATGCCGGATTTGATTGCTTGTTTGTCGTGGATTCCTTGTTTGCAAGCTAGGATAAGCGTTCAAGCCAGAGTCCCTGCGGAGTGGAGTTCATCACCGTCGTTGCTGTTCCGCTGCTAGAGTTATTCCGCTGCTTCGTGTTGTTCTGCTGCTTGCATGGAGCGACCGTGGTAGGCGTAGTGTTTCCATGCTGATGTAATCCCCTTGTACACATATAGCTTGAAATAAAGAGCTGATTTGTTCTATGCTAAGAAGTGTTGTATTCTAGAAGGCTTATCCTCGATCTCTGGGCTGGAATACGGGGCGTTCCGGTTTCTCTGAGCCGGTGTGCCAGATTGAATGTCGGCTTCGGGGCTCCGCAGAGCCTAGATAGATTCCAACTCCGGGGTACATGCGAAGAACTCAACCTCCCCAGTCTACCAACTCATCGGTCTCGCAGCCTAGTTCAATGGACTCGAAGGAAATGGAACAAGGAAATTTACCTAGGTTCGGGCCACATTACGGTGTAAAACCCTACTCCTGCTTTGTGGTGGATTAGCCTCGAGGCGGGCTGAGGATGAACTAGTACAGTGGAAGAACAACCTCAGGAGGTGTGTTGTTGTGTTTGTGTGAGCTGGTGAGAGTGCGGATGGATGAATGACCCCCCTCTCCATGGTGGTGGCTATGCTATACTTATAGTGGATTTGGTCCTCCTCCCCCAAAAGGAAGGTGGGAAGGGATCCCACAACGGCCAAATTCGAAGGGAGAGAACTAGTACATCTTATCCCGACGAAAGGTGGTCTGTGCGTACAAAGCTTCTGGTCATGACGCCATGGTGGGCTCGACGATGACCTCTGCCCTGCCGTCCTAGCGGTCTTGGCCTTGTTTCATGGAAATGGAAACCTATGGCTGATGCCTCGGGACTCCACGCCTGCGCTTGCCTCTTTACACCAAATAGGAAACCTGTTGTACTGCGCCCGCTGGTGCCCGCCTGGTCTTGGTCATCATGGCTCGCGTCATCTGAACCTCACGAGATGAGGGCTTGCATGGAAATCTCTGCCCCTCAGGAGCCAGCCTAAGTAGGACACTCCTTCTAGGGGTCTTAGCATCGTCCGCCTTAGGAGTCTTGGCCCCTCGCGAGGGTCTTGTGTTGTTGGTGCTAAAGATGGGCCATACCAGGTCGTCGATGGAGCCATGCCGTGGGCCGCATGCAGGCAAGTCTAGGTACCCCGGTTCCGAAAACAGCGACAGTAGCCCCCTGGCACAAGGCGCCCTCGGACTTGGCTTTGAGGCGAAGCCAATGGGCAAGGGCGAAGCACCGAGGGCCACAACCGCCTGCGGCCTCGGTCGATGTGTGGCGCTTGATGGGACATGGGCGTCTCTGCTTCCCCATGCAACTGATACATCTATTTTGCATCATGCTTTTATATCGATATTTATTGCATTATGGGCTGTTATTACACATTATATTACAATACTTATGCCTTTTCTCTCTTATTTTACAAGGTTTACGTGAAGAGGGAGAATGCCGGCAGCTGGAATCCTGGGCTGGAAAAGGAGCAAATATTACAGACTTATTCTGCACAACTCCAAAAGTCCTTATACTCCATGAAAGTCAGTTTTGGAATATATTAAAAATATTGGGCGAAGAAAGCACCAGAGGGGGGCCACCCACTATCCTCGAGGGTGGAGGGCGCACCCTACCCCCCTCGGCACGCCCTTGCCTCGCGGGCCACCTAGAAGCCCTCCGATGCCCATCTTCTAGTATAAGGTGTCTTTTGCCCTAGAAAAAAAATCAGAAGGAAGCTTTTAGGACGAAGCGCTGTCGTCTCGAGGCGGAACCTTGGCGGAACCAATCTAGGGCTCCAGTGGAGCTGTTCTGCTGGGGAAACATCCCTCCGAGAGGGGGAAATCGTCACCATCGTCATCACCATCGAGTTTCTCATCGGGAGGGGGTCAATCTCCATAAATATCTTCACAAACACCATCTCCTATCAAACCCTAGTTCATCTCTTGTATCCGATCTTGGTCTCAAAACCTCAGATTGGTACCTATGGGCTGGTAGTAGTGTTGATTACTCCTTGTAGTTGATGCTAGTTGGTTTATTCGGTGGAAGATTATATGTTCAGATCCTTTGTGCACATTAATACCCCTCTGACTATGAACATGAATATAATTTGTGAGTACTTACATATGTTCCTGAGAACATGGGAGAAGTCTTGTTATAAGTAGTCATGTGAATTTGGCATTCGTTCGATATTTTGATGAGATGTATGTTGTCTTTCCTCTAGTGGTGTTATGTGAACGTCGACTACATGACACTTCACCATTGTTTGGACCTATGGGAAGGCATTGGGAAGTAATAAGTAGATGATGGGTTGCTAGAGTGACAGAAGCTTAAACCCTAGTTTATGCGTTGCTTCGTTAGGGGCTGATTTGGATCCATATGTTTCATGCTATGGTTAGGTTTACCTTAATTCTTCTTTCGTATTTGCGGATGCTTGCGAGGGGGGTTAATCATAAGTGGTATGCTTGTCCAAGGAAGGGCAGTACCCAAGCACCAGTCCACCCACATATCAAATTATCAAAGTAACGAACGCAAATCATATGAGCATGTCCTTTGCTACAAAAAGGATTGGGCCACCTTTATGCACCTTGTTTACTTTTGTTACTTGTTACCCATTATGAATTACCTTATCACAAAACTATCTATTACCGATAATTTTAGTGCTTGTAGAGAATACCTTACAGAAAAGTGCTTGTCATTTCCTTCTGCCCCTCGTTGGGTTCGACACTCTTACTTATCAAAAGGACTACGATAGATCCCCTATACTTGTGGGTCATCAAGACTCTTTTCTGGAACCGTTGCTGGGGAGTGAAGCACCTTTGGTAGGTGGAATTTGGTAAGGAAAAATTTATATAGTGTGCTGAAATTTACTGTCACTTGTTACTATGGAAAATCATCCTTTGAGGGGCTTGTTCGGGGTATCTTCACCCCGACCAGTAGAGCAAACATTTACTCCTCAACCTACTGAACCTACTGAAATTTTTTACTTTGAAATTACTTCGTGTATGATAGAGAAACTGCTAGCTAATCCTTTTACATGAGATGGAACATTACATACCGATATGCACCCAATCTATGTGGATGAAGTTTGTGGATTATTTTAGCTTGCAGGTATGCCCAAGGATGTTATCAAGAAGAAGGTATTCCCTTTATCTTTGAAGGGAAAGGCATTGACATGGTTTAGGCTATGTGATGATATTGGATCATGGAACTACAACCGATTGAAATTGGAATTTCATCAAAAGTTTTATGCTATGCATCTGGTTCATCATGATCGTAATTATATATATAATATTTGGCCTCGCGAAGGAGGAAGTATCACTCAAGATTGGGGGAGGCTTAAGTCAATGTTATATTCATGCTCCAATCATGAGCTCTCAAGAGAAATTGTTATTCAAATTTTTATGCTCGGCTTTCTCTCAATAATTGCTCCATGCTCGATACTTCTTGTACTAGTTCTTTTATGATGAAGACTATTGAATTCAGATGGGATTTATTGGAAAGAACTAAATGCAACTCTAAAGATTGGGAACTAGACGAAGGTAAGAAGTCAGGTATAACACCTAAGTTTGATTGTATTAAATCTTTTATGGATACCAATGCTTTTCGTGAATTTAGCACTAAATATGGTCTTGACTCTGAGATAGTAGCTTCTTTCTGTGAATCATTTGCTACTCATGTTGATCTCCCTAAGGAGAAGTGGTTTAAATATCGCCCTCCCATTGAAGTAAAACTTGTTGAACCTATTAAAGTTGAAGAAAAGACTATCACTTATAATGTTGATCCTAGTGTTCCTACCGCTTATATCGAGAAACCACCTTTCCCTGTTAGAATAAAGGATCATGCTAAAGCTTCAACTGTGGTTCGTAAGAGTAATGCTAGAATACCTACACCCTCTGAGAAAATTAAAGTTGAACCTAGTATTGAACCTAGTATTGCTAGACCCGACACTAAAAATAAACATAGAGATACTATTTCAGTGTAATACCTTATACTTTATAAAAATAAATTGTTTCTGTTAAAATATGAGATCACTGTTGTCATGGCTTATGTGATATGGGTGCTAGTGTCAGTGTAATACCTTATACTTTATAAAAATAAATTATGGATGATATTGCACCTCCTGAGATAGAACGTATTGATGTTACTATTAAGCATGCCAATAGAGATACTATTTCACCAGTTGGGATTGTTAGAGATTAAATATCTTACTGATTTTCTTGTTCTTGCTTCCCCACAAGATGACTTTTGACCCATTATATTTTGTGGACCCTTCTTGAATGTTGTTAATGCTTATATAGACTACGAAAAGGATGTTGTTACTGTTGGTTTAGGGGATATGTCTCATGACTTCAATTCTGCTAAATTTCGTAGACAACCCCATGATAAAGAATTGCCTTGTAAAGATGAAATTATTGGTCTTGCTTCTATTGCCGTGCCTCCTAATGATCCTTTAGAACAATATTTGCTAGACCATGAAAATGATATGTTTATGAATAAAAGAAGGGGAATAGATGAAGTATTCTTTAAACAGGGACCTATTTTGATGAAAATAATATATATGCTATTATTATATGCTTATCTTGATGAAAAGAATATATATGCTATTATTATATGCTTAAACCATTACCTGATACTCTTAAATATGCTTATCTTGATGAAAAGAATATATATGCTATTATTATTAGTGCTAACCTTTCAGAGCAGTAAGAAGAGAAATTATTGAAAACTCTGAAGAAGCACCGTGTTGCTATTGAATATACTCTTGATGATCTTAAGGGCATTAGTCCCACTCTATGCTAGCACAAAATAAAATTGGAGAAAGACGCTAAACCGGTTGTTGATCGCCAACGACAGTTAAATCCTAAGATGAAAGAAGTGGTATGAAATGAAATACTAAAGCCTCTGGAGGCAGGTATAATTAATCATGTTGTTGATACTCAGTGGGTAAGTCATGTCCATTGTGTCCCTAAGAAGGGAGGTATTACTGTTGTTCCTAACGATAAAGACGAATTGATCCCACAAAGAATTGTTACATGTTATAGAATGGTAATTGATTTCCATAAATTAAATAAAGGTACTAGAAAGGATCATTACCCTTTACCTTTTATTGATCAAATGCAAGAAATATTATCCAAACATACACATTTTTGCTTTCTAGACAGTTATTCTGGTTTCTCTCAAATACCTGTGTAGAAAGAGGGTTAGTAAAAGACCACTTTTACTTGCCCTTTCGGTATCTTTGCTTATAGACGTATGCCTTTTGGTTTGTGTAATGCACCTTCTACCTTTCAAAGATGTATGACTGCTATATTCTCTGACTTTTGTGAAAAGATTGTTGAGGTTTTCATGGATGATTTCTCCGTGTATGGAACTTTTTTTGATGATTGCTTAAGCAACCTTGATTGAGTTTTGCAGAGATGTGAAGAAACTAATCTTGTCTTGAATTGGGAGAAGTGCCACTTTATGGTTAATGAAGGTATTGTCTTGGGGCATAAAATTTTTGAAAGAGGTATTGAAGTTGATAAAGCTAAAGTTGATGCTATTAAAAAGATGTCATGTCCTAAGGACATTAAAGGTATAAGAAGTTTCCTTGGTCATGCTAGTTTTTATAGGAGGTTCATTAAAGAATTCTCAAAAATTTCTAGGCCTCTGACTAATCTCTTACAAAAAGATGTTCCTTTTGTCTTTGATGATGATTGTGTAGAAGCATTTGAAATACTTACGAAAGCCTTGATTTCTGCACCTATTGTTCAGCTACCTGATTGGAATTTACCCTTTAAAATTATGTGTGATGCTAGTGATTATGCTATTGGTGTTGTTCTAGGACAAAGAATTGACAAGAAATTAAATGTTATCCAGTATGCTAGTAAAACTCTATACAGTGCCCAGAGAAATTATGCTACTAATGAAAAAGAATTTTTAGCAGTTGTATTTGCTTGTGATAAGTTCAGACCATATATTGTTGATTCTAAAGTAACTATTCACACTGATCATGCTTCTATTAAATACCTTATGGAAAAGAAAGATGCTAAACCTAGACTTATTAGATGGGTTCTCTTGCTACAAGAATTTTATTTGCATATTATTGATAGGAAGGGAGCTGAGAACCCCGTTGCAGACAACTTGTCTAGATTAGAAAATGTTCTTGATGACCCACTCCCTATTGATGATAGTTTTCCTGATGAACAATTAGCTGTCATAAATCCTTCTCCTATAGCTCCTTGGTATGATGATTATGCTAATTACATTGTTGCTAAATTTATACCACCTAGTTTCACATACCAGCAAAAGAAACAGTTTTTCTATGATTTGAGACATTACTTCTGGGATGACCCACACCTTTATAAAGAAGGAGATGGTGTTATTAGGCGTTGTGTACTTGAGCATGAACAGGAACATATCCTACACAAGTGTCACTCCGAGGCTTATGGAGGACACCACACAGGAGATAGAACTGCACATAAGGTATTGCAATCCGGTTTTTATTGGCCTACTCTTTTCAAAGATGCCCGTAATTTTGTCTTGTCTTGTGATGAATGTCAAAGATTTGGTAATATTAGTACATGTCAAGAAATCCATATGAACTATTCACTTGTTATTGAACCATTTGATGTTTGGGGCTTTGATTATATGGGACAGTTTCCTTCCTCTAATGGGTATACACATATTTTAGTTTCTATTGACTACATTACTAAGTGTGTAGAAGCTATTCCAACTAGTAGTGTTGATCATAACACCTCTATTAAGATTCTTAAAGAAGTTATTTTTATGAGGTTTGGAGTCCCTAGATACTTAATGACCGATGGTGGTTCACATTTTATTCGTGGTGCTTTTCATAAAATGCTTGCTAAGTATGATTTTAATCATAGAATTGCATCTCCATACCACCCACGGTCTAGTGGTCAAGTAGAACTCAGTAATAGAGAGATTAAATTAATTTTGCAAAAGACTGTTAATAAATCTAGAAAGAATTGGTCCAAGAAACTTGATGATGCATTATGGGCCTATAGAACTGCATATAAAATCCTATGGGCATGTCTCCGTATGAAAATGGTTTATGGAAAAGCATGTCACTTACCTATCGAACTAGAACATAAGGCATATTGGGCCATTAAAAAGCTCAATTATGATTTCAAACTTGCCGGTGAGAAGAGACTAATTGACATTAGCTCACTTAATGAGTGGAGAATCCAAGCCTATGAGAATGCCAAACTATTTGAAGAAAAAGTTAAAAGATGGCATGACACAAGGATACAAAAGCGTGAGTTTAATGTAGGTGATTATGTTCTGTTGTACAACTCTCGTTTAAGATTTTTTGCAGGAAAAATCCTCTCTAAATGGGAAGGTCCTTACGTTATCGAGGAGGTCTATCGTTCCGGTGCCATAAAAATCAACAAATTCGAAGGCACAAATCCGAAGGTGGTGAACGGTCAAAGAATCAAACATTATATCTCAAGTAATCCCATAAATGTTGAAACCAATGTAATTGACACCGTAACCCCGGAGGAGTACATAAGGGACACTTTCCAGAATGTTTCAGACTCCGAAAAGGAATAGGTATGTGGTACGCTAAGTAAACCGAGTCCAAAATAGTTCTAACAAAAAAAATTATCCGTTTTGGAATACTTAAGAAAATAGGAAAATAAGAAGTAGTCTGGAAAGGACACGAGGCATCCACGTGGGTGGAGGGCGCGCCCCCTGTCTTGTGGGCACCTCGTGTGCCCTCCGGACTCTGTTTTCTTGCATGATATTTCTTTTGCTCGGTAAAAATTCATTATATAATCTCCCGAAGGTTTTGACCACCGTACCACAACAAAATCCTCTGTTTTTGTTTTGAGTTGTTTCTGCCGCAGACTAGATCAAGATGTCTTCTCAAGAGTCAGTCGGGGAGAGACGGCTATCTCACCCGACACCGTGGCCGAAAGCAAACAACGATGCCGATCACTTTGGGCCATCAACTGAGGAAGAGATGGAGGCCGACTTGAAAAGGATGGATGCCATGGAGGAAGATCAAGAAGTTACCTCTCGCCTCCAAGCCAGATTTATGATGGAGGAACTCAAGAGCTCAGCAATTCCAAATTCGGTCATTCCTCCCAATGCTAGATTTCTTTCTTATGAAAATATGAAAAAGAGTGTTACTTGTTCTCCCGCAGCTATGCAACATCCATGGGTGAAAGAACCTTTAGCGGTCGTGGGTAAACTCTGGAAGGAAACAATGGATCTTAAGCAGCAAGTCAATAAGCTCAAGGAAGAGAACCGTATCCTAAGGGGCATCATCGCTAAAAATATCACATCACTACCTCCGAAGAAAGAGACATAAACACATGGGTATGGGCACTCCCCTTGGCAACTGCCAAGCTTTGGGGAGGTTCCCCGGTATCGTATCACCATCACACTTCAATATTTACCGTTTTTCTTAGTTCGATCCTTTTGGTTATATGTTGATCTAGTAGAATAAAGTTTAGTATGATCTAGCTTTGTGTTTTTGTGTTGATCCTTAACTATGTAATCGAGTCCGTGAGCTATATATAATAAAGATTAGTCTTGAGTCGAGGGCTTGGTTATCTTGTTATGATCTTGAGGGAATAAAAAAAGACATAAAGAAATAAAGAGATCATATTGATCTTATGGAGAGTAATGACTTCACATATAAAGAGTATGATGAATAAAAGTTGTTGAGAGTTGACAAACATAGTTTTGGTCATCATTTCAATTAATAGGAAGTAATAAAGAAAGAGAAGTTTTCGCATATAAATATACTATCTTGGAAATCTTTTATGATTGTGAGCACTCATTAGAATATGACATGCTAAAAAGTTGATTATGGACAAGGAAGACAACGTAATGGGTTATGTTTTCTTATATCCAAAATAAATTATATTGTCATGGATCATCCAACATGTTGAGCTTGCCTTTCCCCCTCATGCTAGCAAAATTCTTTGCACCAAGTAGAGATACTACTTGTGCTTCCAAATATGCTTAAACCCAGTTTTGCCATGAGAGTCCACCATATCTACCTACGGATTGAGTAAGATCCTTCAAGTAAGTTGTCATTGTTGCAAGCAATAAAAATTTCTCTCTAAATATGTATGATCTATCAGTGTGTAGAAAATAAGCTTTATAAGAGCTTGTGATATGGAGGAAATAAAAGCAACAGACTGCATAATAAAGGTCCCTATCACAAGCAGCAATATAAAGTGTCGTTCTTTTGCATTAAGATTTTGTGCATCCAACCATAAAAGCACATGACAATTTCTGCTTCCCTCTGTGAAGGTCCTATCTTTTATTTTTGTCTTATACCTTATACAAGAGTCATGGTGATCTTCGCCTTTCCTTTTACACATTATCCTTTGGCAAGCACTATGTATTAGAAAGATCCTGATATATATATATATATCCAATTGGATGTGGGTTTTCATAAAGCATTATGGTTGACATTACCCTTGAGGTAAAAGGTTGGGAGGCAAAACTATAAGCCCCTATCTTTCTCTGTGTCCGATTAAAACTTCATACCGATAAGTATTGCATGAGTGTTAGCAATTGTGAAGGACTAAATGATAGTTGAGTATGTGGACTTGTTGAAAAGCTCCTATATTGACTCTTTCTGATGTTATGATAAATTGCAATTGCTTTAATGACCGAGATTATAGTTTGCTAGTTTTTCAATGAAGTTTCTAATTCATACTTTACATTGTGAATAGATTGTTACTTCAGCATAAGAAATCATATGACAATATATATGTTGCTATTCTACGAATGATCATGATGTCCTCATGTCCATATTTTATTTTATCGACACCTCTATATCTAAACATGTGGACATATTTTTCGATATCGGCTTCCGCTTGAGGACAAGCGACGTCTAAGCTTGGGGGAGTTGATACGTCCATTTTGCATCATGCTTTTATATCGACATTTATTGCATTATGGGCTGTTATTACACATTATGTCACAATAGTTATGCCTTTTCTCTCTTATTTTACAAGGTTTACATGAAGAGGGAGAATGGTGGTAGCTGTAATCCTAGGCTAGAAAAGGAGCAAATATTAGAGAATTATTCTGCACAACTCCAAAAGTCCTGATACTCCATGAAAGTCAGTTTTGGAATATATTAAAAATATTGGGCGAAGAAAGCACCAGAGGGGGGCCACCCACTGTCCACGAGGGTGGAGGGCGCCCCCTACCCCTGGACACGCTCCCTGCCTCATGGGTCACCTGGAAGCCCCTCGATGCCCATCTTCTGGTATAAGGTCTCTTTTGCCAAAGAAAAAAATCAGAAGGAAGCTTTCGGGACGAAGCGCCGCCGTCTCGAGGTGGAACCTTGGTGGAACCAATCTAGGGCTCTGACGGAGCTGTTTTGCTGGGGAAACATCCCTCTAGGAGGGGGAAATCGTCACCATCGTCATTACCATCGATCCTCTCATCGGGACGGGGTCAATCTTTCATCAACATCTTCACCAGCACCATATCCTCTCAAACCCTAGTTCATCTCTTGTATCCGATCTTTGTCTCAAAACCTCAAATTGGTACCTGCGGGTTGCTAGTAGTGTTGATTACTCCTTGTAGTTGATGCTAGTTGGTTTATTCGGCGGAAGATTATATGTTCAAATCCTCTATGCACATTAAAACCCCGCTAATTATGAACATGAATATGATTTTTGAGTAGTTACGTTTGTTCCTGAGGACATGGGAGAAGTTTTGTTATAAGTAGTCATGTGAATTTGGTATTCGTTAGATTGTAGGTTGTCTTTCCTCTAGTTGTGTTATGTGAACGTCGACTACATGACACTTCACCATTGTTTGGGCCTAGGGGAAGGCATTGGGAAGTTATAAGTAGATGATTGGTTGCTAGAGTGACAGAAACTTAAACCCTAGTTTATGCGTTGCTTCGTAAGGGGCTGATTTGGATCCATATGTTTCATGCTATGGTTTGGTTTACCTTAATTCTTCTTTCGTAGTTGCGTATGCTTGCTAGGGGGGTTAATCATAAGTGGGATTCTTGTTCAAGGGAGGGAAGTAACCAATCACTGGTCCACCCATATATCAAATTATCGAAGTAATGAACGCGAATCACATGAGCATGATGAAAACTAGCTTGACAATAATTCCGATGTGTGCTCGGGAGCACTTTCCTTTATATAAGAATTTGTCCAGGCTTGTCCTTCGCTACAAAAAGGATTGGGCCACCTTGCTACACCTTGTTTACTTTTGTTACTTGTTACTTGTTACCCTTTACGAATGACCTAATCACAAAACTATCTATTACCGATAATTTCAGTGCTTGTAGAGAATACCTTACTGAAAACTGCTTGTCATTTCCTTCTCCTCCTCATTGGGTTCGACACTCTTACTTATCGAAAGGACTGCGATAGATCCCCTATACTTGTGGGTCATCAGCAGCCTCGGCAACCGTTAACTTGACGAGAGCCTGCTGGATGCAGAAAAGAGTCATCATTACCGCGGATCATGGAGGCCGGTGGCTGGCCTCCCTCTGACTATAAATGGGGGGAGGGGCGGAGCCCCCTGCCCATCTTCATCTTCTCGTTGCTTGCTCTTCTTTCTTATTCCTTGTCTCACCGTCCTGCCAGTGCATCCATGGCACCGGCGAGGAGGTACTCAGCCGTAGAAAAGGGGAAGCCCCCCAAGGAGGGCCCGGGTTCGCCGCCTCCCTAGAGAGGCTGTGGATGCCCCTGTAAGTATGCCGCGACCCTGGTGGTGGTCCCTCGGGGGCGCCGGGACACCTCTTCGAGAGCAGGCGTCGCCTCAGGCATCCACCAAGGACGGGGCAGCTCCTGCGATGGGGGGAGGCGCGCTATGGTCGCCCGGCCTCCTCGGCCGCGCTCCCAGTCGGCGGATGCGTTCCTGGAGTTCATCGTGTGGTCGGAGAGGACTACTAGCATCGGGCTCCCACTCTCACATTTCTTCGAGGGTGCGCTGTCGACCGCGGGGCTTGATGGCCTTTGGCTGTAGGCTGACGGCTGCTACCGCAGGGCCTCATGGGTGGGGGTCGAAGTCACCGCCGTGGGTAATGTCGGCGTTCCGGGAACAGCGGCACCAGACTTGCATGCCTGCGGCCAACGGTGTGGCTCCATCAAAGGCCTGGTACAACCCATCATCAGGATCAACAACTCAAGACCCTCGCGTGGGGCCAAGCCTCGTGAGGCGAGCGACACCAAGACCTCTAGAAGGAGCGGCCTCCCCAGGCTGGCTCCTAAGGAGCGGAGATTTCTATGCAAGTCTCACCTCGCGAGGTTCGGATGACGTGAGCCATGACGACCAAGGCCAGGCAGGTGCCAGCAGGCGTAGGATAGCAATTTCCTCTTTTGTGCTAAGGAGGAAAGTGCAGGCACGAAGTCCCGAGGAATCAGCCAAAGGTTTCTATTCCCATGCAACAAGACCAAGACCACCAGAACGGCGGGACGGAGGTTGTCACCGAGCCCACCACAGTGTCACGACCAGAAGCTTTGTAGGCGAAGACTTCTTTTGTCAGGATAAGATGTACTAGCTGTCTCCCTTCGAATTTGGCCGTTGTGGGATCCCTTCCCGCCTTCATTTGGGAAGAGGACCTAGGACACTATAAATAGGACCTAGCCACCACTGTGGAGGGGTTCCAGATCCATTCCATCCCCACCATCTCACCAGCTCAAGAGCACACCTACTGAGGTTGTTCTTCCACTATACTAGTTCATCCTCATCCCATCTCGGGGCCAATCCACCACAAAGTAGGAGTAGGGGTTCACACCGCAAGGTGGCCCGAACCTGGGTAAACTGATGTGTCCCATTACCTTCTTGTTCATTGATCTAGGCCATGAGACTGGCGAGTAGGCAGACAAGGGAGGTTGAGTTCTACGCACGCACCCCAGAGTTCGAAACTATCAAGAGTCTGCGGAGCCTGAAATCCGACATTTGGTGCGCTAGGTAGGGGTGCACTGGAGCCCCTCTTCTTCCAGTCGATCTGCCACCGCCCCGCCATTCTCATGGCTGACGCTCTGAGGGCTCATGTTGAGAACTGGGCTGCTCGACCTGCCAGAGCATTGCCGTCCACCCAAGAGGATCTCCACTCAACGCTCCTGGCGGCCCGCAAGCCGCCCAATGTCATCGGTCGCGGGTGGAGTGGGCCGCCGCCGCTCGCCCTCACTCCAGGTCGAACTCACGCCACCACATGATCCTCCAGCTATGCCGCGGCGACGGCGCCACACACTCGCCAAGAGCTGTCGAACATACAAGTCGCGCTCATCATGGCGTGATAGATGTTGCGATGCAGCTGGCAGAAGGCGGGCGTGATGCCCTGCTGGAGCGGGTCACCGAGCTGCTTGATGCCGCTTGCCAGGGCGCGACACCCTTCTGCACCCTGCCTACGTCGCAAGCGACGCCGAGGGCAAGCGCCCACCGCCACCACGCCAGCGCGCTCTCCCTTGGAGAGCCTGGGGGACACAACAACGCCAACCCGGCCCAAAGCGCCGCTCATCCTACCCAAGGTATGCTACCTCCGGGCAAGGCAAGCTCGGTCGGTCCCCCTGGGGCCACGCCCAGATTCCACCCTACGGCCACCGGAACCGGGCGCCGAGCCTAGTGGCCAACGACACAGGACGGCCAGGCGGCGACACTGGCGCGGCAGCCTCGGATGCCTACGACCTCCCATGATGGACCTGCTGCACTAGCCAAGAGAAGGCCCCTACTCGTTCCCCTCACCAGGCTAGGTGTCGGGGGCATGCGAGGCCGAGGCTCTTCGCGAGCCACCCGAGAGCTTCACTGAGACCTTCGATGACAATAGCCACTTGGTACAGCCGATATCTCAGGAGCACGATTACGCTAACCATGGACCACAGGTGAACCAAGTCACAACAGCAGCTAGGGGCCCCAGGATGATGGCCGCACTGCAGGTGGACGGAACGCATTGGGGGCTGCACGGGGGGAGCCCAATGCCAGGGCCTCCTTCGCGTCGCGTGGAGCAAGGCACCGCATGAAGGTAGGACCCCTATCGGGGAAGGCACCGGCGAGCCCTTCACATGGTAGAGGGCATGTGGTCGCTAGGGGCACCGCCAGCGTCCCCCTTGCCCCTTGGTATTGTCCTGGTTTCCGGACGTCCCAACGGTGGTCGGGGGAGGCGCGGGGCGGGGCCCTCGAGAGGCACCATGGAAATACGCGAAGGTCTACGCTCGTGACACTCGCACATAATAATGAGTTGGGGCTGTACACGCCCCGGAGTCTCCTGAGTGCCGCCCTCGGACCTCACGGGAGCTCCCACTCACGTACAAGTGGAAGCACCATGCTCCGCGCTGGTCGTCGACACTATCTCCCAATGACTATGCCCACACCCAGTGGAAGCACTTAGCTCCATGTTGGTGAGAAGATGAGAAGACTAGCTAGGTGCCGGACGCATTCGTTTGACTTCGCCCTTCTTTCTGTAACCCAACTTGCAATTTTTTGGAACGAGATTTTGAGTTTCTTGCATTTTGTCGATGTGCTGGGACCGGGGGTACTCAGACTTGCCTGCATGCGGCCCGCGAGCGTGGCTCCACCAATGACCCGGTATGGCCCAGCTTGAGCAGCAACGACCCAAGACGCTCGCGAGGGGGCATGCCTCGCGAGGCGAACGACACCAAGACCTCCTTGAGGGTGGCCTCACTAGGCCGGCTCCCGAGAAGTGGAGATATCTATGCAAGGGGCATCTCTCGAGGTTCACGTGACGTGAGCCACGACAACCAAGGCGAGGCAGGCGCCAGCAGGTGTAGTGTGCAAGTTTCCTCTTTGGTGCTAAGGAGGCAGGCGCAGGCGCATGGTCCCGAGGCATCAGACAAAGGTTTCCATATCGGTTCAACAAGACAAAGAACAGCAGGGCGGCAGGACAGAGGTCGTCGCGGAGCCCACAACAACGTCACCACCAGAGCCTTTGGAAGGCGAAGACTACCTTTGTCAGGATAACTTGTACTACCTTCCTGCCTAAACATTTGGGAAGAGGACCAAGGCCACTATAAATAGGACTTAGCCACCACAATAGAGGGGGATCAGATTCATTCCACCCTGATGAGTTGGCCACCCTAACGAGCTCACCAGCTCATCTAGCTCAAGAACACCTCAATTCCCGAGGCTGTTCATCCATTGTACTATTTCACCCTCAGCCCGTCGAGGCAATCCACCCACAAACTGGAGTAGGGTATTACACCGCAAGGTGGCCCGAACCAATATAAACCCTCGTGTCTCTTGTTCTTTGGGTCCGTCGAACTACGCCGTGGGGTTGTTGAGTGAGCGAGCTAGGAAGAGAGTGTTCTTCATGCGCACCCCAGAGTTTGAACCTCACATGGGTTTGCCGGAACCCTTAGTCCGACATTTGGCACGCTAGGTAGGGGTGCGCCGGAGCTCCCCCTCTCCGCTCGTTCCGCCCCTCCGCCGGCTTCGTCTCTCTGTTTGGCTCTCATGGCCGGCGCCACCCCACCGGTTGGATCGACGGGAGCGCACGGCGGCGCCATGGGCCTCCGAGCCTTCACCCCCGCCTTACGACAGGTGCAGTAGCCGCACAAGTTCAAGCCGAATATGCCGCCTCGCTACAATGGCGTGAGGGCTCTACTCGCCTTCATGCTGGTGTATGAGTAGGCCGTTTGGGAAGCCGGAGGAGATGATAGGGTCATGGCCAACTGGTTTCCCATGGCCATAGTCGGCGTGCCATGCGCCTGGCTGCTCAGCCTATCAGGATCATCGGTGGCCTCCTGGGTAGAGCTGCGCGGTCTCTTCGTTGCGCACTTCGCAGCACCAGTGCCCCTTGCCGTTGGAGCCATCCTCGGTGGCTCGCAGGCACCGCCCTCAGATTTCCACGTGAAGCAGTTGTTCCGCCAAGTGGGCACTACCTCTGTGTAGCAGTGTCACACCGTCGATGCGACTATAGCTCCCACGTGTCGAGGCATGACTTAGAGACATAATCGCATTGAAGGCATATGTCGCAAGTTAGGCAATCTACACAACATCCCATGTAATATAAATCATAAAGGGGAGATAACATAGTTGGCTTACACACGCCACGTCAATCAAGTACATAGATAACATTACATCATCCAAACACTCATGGCCCGACTACGGTGCCAAAATAAAAGAGAACCCAACATGCGACACGGTCCCGATCACCCCCAACTGGGCACCACTACTGATCATCAGGAAAGGAAACATAGTAACATTGAGAGTCTTCGCCGAACTCCCACCTGAGCTCAAACGCGTCTCCTGGAGCGGAATCATCAGGGCCTGCATCTAGTGTAATAGTAAACTTTGAGCCACAGGGACTTAGCAATCTCTCACCCTCGCGATCAAGACTATTTAAGCTTATAGGTATGGCAAGGTAAATATATGTGGAGCTGCAGCAAGCGACTAGCAAAAATATGGTGGCTAACTTATTCGCAAAAGAGAGCGAGAAGAGGAGGCAAAGCGCGAGCGAGAAACTAGGGAACAACCTGCGCAAACATTACTCCAACACCGTGTCCACTTCCCGGACTCCGCCGAGAAGAGGCCATCACGGTAACACACCCAGATGATTTATTTTAATTAAGTTAAGGTTCAAGTTATCTACAACCGGACATTAACAAATTCCCATCTGCCCATAACCACAGGCACGGCTTTCGAAAGTTCAAATCCCTACAGGGGAGTCCCAACTTAGCCCATGACAAGCTCTCACGGTCAACGAAGGAATAGACCTCCTCCCAAGACGTTCCGATCAGACTCGGTATCTCGGTTCTTCAAGACACTTCGACAGGTTAAAACAAGACCAGCATCACCGCCCGAATGTGCCAACAAATCCCGATAGGAGCTGCACATATCTCTTTCTCAGGTCACACTTAGATAAGCAATCCGTACAACTAAAACCAGCCCTCGAGTTTCCCCGAGGTGGCGCTGCAAGGGGCTCTAGGTTGGACCAACACTCAGAGGAGCACTAGCCCGGGGGTTTTTAAATAAGATGACCCTCGGGCTCCAGACACCCAAGGGAAAAAGTGGCTAGGTGGCAAATGGTAAAACCAAGGTTGGGCATTGCTGGAAAAGCTTTAAGCAAGGCGAACTATCAAGGGGTTCCCATTATAACCGAACCGCGTAAGGAACGCAAAATCCGGGAACATAACACCGATATGACGGAAACTAGGGCGGCAAGAGTGGAACAAAACACTAGGCGAGAGGCCGAGCCTTCCACCCTTTACCAAGTATATAGATGCATTAAGATAACATAGCAATATAATGATATCCCAACAAGTAAATAAATGTTCCAATGAGGAACGGCCTTCAATCTTCACTTGCAACTAGCAACGCTATAAGAGGGGCTGAGCAAAGCGGTAACATAGCCAATCAACGGTTTGCTAGAACATGGTGGGTTAGAGGTTTGACATGGCAATTTTGTAGGTTTGAAAGCAAGTGGTAGGCATTGTAGCATTGCCATAGCAAAAGAGCGAGCAAACTAGCATAGCAAAGATAGTATTGATTTCGAGGGTATGATCATCTTGCCTGCACAGTTGTCAGAGTTGACTAGATCCTCGATAGCAAACTCAACGGGATCCTCGTTAGCGAACTTGTCTCCCGGCTCTAACCAAACAAAAAAAACAAGCAACAAGGACACAATCAACCACGTGCAAGGATCAAACAATATGATGCAATGATGATATGCTATGCGGGATGCGATGCGGGATGCATATGCAAGATGTGACAGGGAATGCATGAACCTGGCCTCAACTTGGGAATCCAAGTGTGCCACTGGAAAGATGAGATGAAATAGCTTGAAAACGATATAAAGAACGCCGGAATCGGAGTTACGGTTTGGAAATGGCAAGCGATTCAAATATGCCCACGTTCTGCGATTTACAGCAAGTAGCCATCTAAATGGAACGACATGAACATGCTAAAGCACCCAAACATGACAACAAAATACATGGCAGGGATGCATTCAAGATGCTTAACAAAAGTCTAGCACTGAGCTACGGCCAATTCATCCATTAACAGGTTCAAACAAGCATGGCAAAAAATGCATATGGCAAACAGATTTCAGACTTAGTGAAATTAACACTTGTCTGGAATTTCAGATCAGGTAGCACACTTCGGAGCAACAAAACTATATACTACAGTACCTGAACATGGCAAAGTAAAGCATGGCATGGAGCTACTCAAAGAGCTTAACAAAAGTCCCTTAGTGACCTTCAGCCAAAAGTGATCAGAAAATACAATTGCAAGCATGTGAACATAGCAAAAACATAATCAGATCACAGACTTAGTGAAAACTGGCACATGCTGAAATATAACTCAAGTAGGCATGTTTACGAGCTCGATGCACTCACTACGGAGCAAGTAATGACAATCTAAGCATACACCCATCAAGAATACACAAAATCCAAGCTAAACATGGCAAGAACAATAACATAGCATGCACGGATCAACTACAACATCACCGGCAAAATTGCAAACAAGTTGACAATCTGCCCAGATTCACAAAGTAGCAAAAGTAGAGCTCGACTGACTCAATATAGGGTGCTCCATAATTGCAAACAAAGACATGGATGGATATAGCACAACAAGATTAACAAAACATCTTTACTGATCATCCCCAAAAGAGGCACGGATCACTAGGAAACAACATGAACATATGGCATCATGAGATAAACAGCTCAAGGACTTAGTGGAATTGCTAAGTCCCTGAAATCAGAATTACTAAGTGCACCACTTTGCAAGCTTGCACTAGTCACCACACACATCACAAAAATACATGGATTGCACCTCTGGAAAGATGACAAAACCCTTAACAAAATATATGTAGAACTCAGGGGCATATCATGCACACATTAATCATGGCAAAAATGACAAAAAGCTAAATGGAGTAGCAGATCTGACAATTATCTCAAGTAGCCCTCTTCTAACAGCATTTCGGGCATCAAGATGAACTCAAATGAAAATGATGGAATGGGATGAAATGATGTACTCTCTGAGATGAACATTTTGATATGCTATATGCATGAATCGGAGCTACGGATGCAAAGTTACGAGGCTATGAACAGGGGCACTTGAACTGACAATTTAGGGACTTAGAGGGAAAAACAACCCCGAGATCCAGGGTTCCGGTGGCACGCGGCCCGAGGCTGGATCCGAGCTCGCCGGTGTCGATGGCCGGTGCGGCGGCCGGAGCGGGAGGAAGAGGCCGGGCGGCGGAGAGGAGGCGAGGCGGTGGCCGGACGGTGGCGTTGGCGGCGGCGGCGGAGGCGGCGGCTTGAGCGGCGGCGCGGCGCGAGGCGGGGAGGAGAGACGACCGGGCGGCAGCGGCGGGCGAGGCGAGGAGGCGCCGGCGCGGGCGAAGGAGAGCGGGGCGGCACTGCGAGCCGGGCGCGGAGAGGCGGCGACTGGGCCCGGGGGCCGAGGTCGGGCCGAGCGGGCCTGCGCGGGGTGCGGCGGTGATGTGGTCCGGGGGCGCCACGTGGCGGCTCCCGGTTGGCGGCGGCGGATGTTCGGCGCGGGGCGGACAATGTCCGTCGGCGGCGGGTAGAATTTTAGGGTTTCGGAGAGGGAGATCCGGATTTCGGGGAAGGGGTCTTAAAATAGAGGTAGAGGGAGCTAGGAGAGTCCAAATGAGGTGCGGTTTGGCCACGCGATCGTGATCGAACGCTCTAGATGATGGAGCAGGTTTTGGTGGGTTTTGGGGCAAACTGGAGGGGTGTTGGGCTGCACACACACGAGGCCTTTTCGGTCCCTCGGTTAACCGTTGGAGTATCAAACGAAGTCCAAATAATATGAAACTTGACAGGCGGTCTACCGGTAGTAAACCTAGGCCGCTTGGCAAGTCTCGGTCCAATCCGGAAATGTTTAATCCCCACACACGAAAGAAAGCTAGAAATGACCACCGGAAGAGAACGAAGCACCGGAATGCAAAACGGACAACGGGGAAAATGCTCGAATGCATGAGATGAACACGTATGCAAATGCAATGCACATGATGACATGATATGAGATGCATGACAACGATAACAACACACGGAGACAAAGACCCGAACCCGAGAAAATAAATTAAATTAACTCCGGAAACGACAAGAGTTGGAGTACAAATTGGGAAAGTTACATCCGGGGTGTTACAACACTCCACCACTACGAAAGGATCTCGTCCCGAGATCTAGGACTGAAAGAACGCCGGGTACTCAGAACGGAGGTGGTCCTCGCGTTCCCAGGTAGCTTCACGGTCGGAATGGTGTGACCACTTGACTTTGAGAAATTTGATTGACTTGTTGCGAGTCTTGCGTTCAGTCTCTTCAAGAATAGCAACTGGGTGCTCAGGATAAGAGAGATCTTCTTGGAGCTCAATGTCCTCGAAGTTGATGGTGCGGTCAGGAGTCTTGAAGCACTTTCGAAGCTGAGAGACATGGAACACATCTTGAACATTTGCAATGTTTGAAGGAAGCTCGAGTTGATAGGCGAGGTCGCCTCTCTTGCTGACAATCTTGAAAGGTCCCACGTATCTGGGGGCAAGCTTCCTTTTGATACCGAAGCGACGAGTACCTTTCATAGGAGAAACGCGGAGGTAAACATGATCTCCGATCTCGAAAGCCAAATCACGGTGTTTACTATCATAGTAGGTCTTCTGACGGGATTGGGCTGCTTTGAGGTTATCACGAATGAACTTGCACATTTCCTCTGCCTCTGTGATTAAGTCATTACCCAAAAGCTGACGTTCACCGGTTTCATACCAGTTGAGAGGGGTACGGCACTTCCTGCCATATAGAATTTCAAATGGGGCCTTGCCCGAACTTGCTTGAAAACTGTTGTTGTAGGAGAATTCAGCATAAGGAAGACAATCCTCCCATTTCATGCTGAAGGAGATCACACAAGCCCTGAGCATATCTTCAAGAATCTGGTTGACACGCTCGACTTGCCCGCTCGTTTGAGGATGGAAAGCTGTGCTGAAGCGGATGTTAGTGCCCATGGCCTTCTGAAAAGAATCCCAAAACTTTGAGGTAAAGATGCTGCCACGGTCTGAAGAGATCACTTGTGGAATACCATGCAGAGAGACAATACGAGTGGTATAGAGTTCCGCCAATTGAGCTGCAGTGATCGACTCTTTGATAGGCAGAAAGTGAGCCACTTTAGTGAGTTTGTCGATGACAACGAATATAGCATCATTGCCACGCTTGGACTTTGGAAACCCAGTCACGAAGTCCATTTCAATGTGGTCAAACTTCCATTCTGGAATGGCAAGAGGTTGGAGGAGACCAGCTGGCCTTTGGTGTTCTGCTTTCACTCTTCTGCAGACATCACATTCATTCACGAATTGAGCAATCTTGCGCTTCATTCGAGTCCACCAATAAGCTTGCTTAAGGTCCTGATACATCTTTGTGCTCCCAGGGTGGATGGAGAGGAGAGAATTGTGAGCCTCGTTCATGATCAGTTTACGAAGGTCACCTTTGGGTACAACAATACGATCCTCGAAGAAGAGAGTGTCCTTGTCATCAAGGCGGTAGCACTTGTACTTGGGTTGACTCTTGGCAATCCCAATCTTCACCTTTTTCACCATAGCATCAAGAAGCTGGGCTTGGCGAATCTGGTCTTCCAAGGTAGGAGAGACTTGAAGGTTGGCGAGGAAACCTTGAGGAACAACTTGCAGATTAAGTTTGCGGAAAGCTTCACAAAGCTCGGGTTGATAAGGCTTGAGAATTAGACTGTTGCAGTAAGCTTTCCTGCTCAATGCGTCAGCAATCACATTGGCCTTTCCTGGAGTATACTCGATACTCGGATTATACTCTTGAATCATTTCGACCCATTGAGTTTGCCTGAGGTTGAGATTAGGCTGAGTGAAAATGTACTTGAGACTCTTGTGATCAGTGAAAATGTCCACTTTTCTTCCCAATAGAAGATGTCTCCAAGTCAAAAGAGCATGCACAACTGCCGCCAACTCGAGATCATGACTGGGGTAGTTTTTCTCATTAGGCTTCAACTGGCGAGAGGTATAAGCAACAACTTTCTTCTCTTGCATCAATACTGCGCCAAGACCTTGGAGAGAGGCATCACAAAAGACCTCGTACGGTTTGGATTCATCAGGCGGAGTCAGAACTGGAGCGGTGATCAATTTCTCTTTCAAAGTGTTGAAAGCAATGTCACACTCCGGAGACCAAACGTACTTGACGTGCTTCTGGAGAAGATTAGAGAGAGGCTTTGCGATCTTAGAAAAGTTTTCAAGAAATCTTCAATAATAGCTTGTGAGACCGAGGAAGCTACGGAGTTGCTTCACGTTCTGAGGAGGTTCCCAATTCACAGTTGCAGACACCTTCTCAGGATTCACGGCAATGCCCTTGGCAGAGATGATATGACCAAGATAAATAACCTCATCATGCCAAAATTCACACTTGGAGAACTTGGCGTAGAACTGGTGTTCTCTGAGCTTATCAAGAACCAAACGCAAGTGCTTGGCATGATCTTCCTTGTTCTTAGAGAAAACCAGAATGTCGTTGAGATAGACCAAAACGAAGTCATTGGTGTAGGCGTTGAAGATGAAGTTCATCATGCGAGAGAACGTCGGAGGAGCGTTGACGAGACCAAAAGACATGACAGTGTATTCATATGAACCATAGCTTGTCCTGAAAGCCATCTTGGGAATATCTTGCTCACGGATTCGAATCTGATGATAACCCATACGGAGATCAAGCTTGGAGAATACTTGGGCACCTTTGAGTTGTTCGAACAGCTCGTTGATGTTGGGAAGTGGGTATTTGTTCTTGATGGTCTTCTTGTTCAATGGATGGTAATCAACACAAAGTCGTTCCGTTCCATCCTTCTTCTTCACAAAAAGAACACCACAACCCCACGGAGAAGAACTAGGCCGGATGAGACCCATTTTCTCTTGAACATCGAGTTGCTTCTTCAGCTCCTTCAACTCTTCAGGTCCGAGCTTGTAAGGACGCTTGCACACAGGTTCCGTGCCAGGATCAAGATCAATAACGAATTCAACTAGCCGGTGCGGAGGCATTCCTGGAAGCTCTTCTGGAAAGACGTATTGATATTCGCAAACGACTGGAATTTGCGAGATGGCATCCAATTCACCCTTCTCATTGAGAGAAAACAGACGGATTGTATCATCACGAGCGGCAATGACAATTACACCCTCAGACGAATGAGTCAATTGAATCTGCCTGGCTGCACAATCAAGCTGAGCCTTGTGCTTAGAAAGCCAATCCATTCCGAGAATAAGATCAATATCCGAGTCACCAAGAACATTTGGAGAGGACAAGAATTTATAGTCACCCAAAGTGATTGTAACATCCGGAACGCATACTCGATATGTCATTTGACGGGCCGGAGAGACAATAGCCAACAGTTTCGACAACACTTGAGTAACAAAATCATGCTTAGATGCAAAAGGTCTCGAGATGAAACAATGCGATGCACCAGTGTCAAAAATAACTCTTGCAGGAATATCGTTAACAGGAAGGTTACCCATGATGACATCTGATGAATCCTCTACCTGAGCTGCATTCACCATATTGACCTTGGCGTACTTGGGGTTATGCTTGACCACAGCTGTACTTGCTGATTTGACAGGAGGAGGAGGAAGATGCCTCTGGTTGAAACACTTGTTGGCATAGTGACCCTTCTGTTGGCACTTGTTGCACATGACCTCTGAAAGCGGACGGTGATACGAAGCACTCGATCTTGGAGCTTGAGACGAAGTCTTGTTCTGAAAGCCAGGGTTGGGTGGGTGGGAAGATCCACTGCCACCTTTGCTCTTCTGCTGAAATGGCTGACGGAATGGAGGAGGAGGAAGCCAATACTTCTGCTGCTTGGCCACTTGAGTAGAGGAAGAAGGAGTAACATCTCTGACTTGCTTCTTGGAAGCATCACACCTCAATTGAGCAGCCTCTTGCTTCAGTGCCATGCTGTAGAACTCGTCGTACCTCAAGGGCTCAAAGAGAACAAGAGCTAGCTGAATTTCTTCTCTGAGACCACCCCTGAACTGGTATATCATGATCTTCTCATCAGGGACGTCCTTCTTGGCAAAGAGGGCGAGCTTCTGGAACAACTTGTTGTAGTCATAGACAGACAAAGAGCCTTGCTTCAGGTTGCGGAATTCCTCACGCTTGCTTTCAACCACGCTCTGGGGAATATGATGAGCCCTGAAATCTCGACGGAAATTATCCCAAGTGATAACACGTCCACCTCTGGAGTCCTTGTACTGCTGGAACCATTCTGCAGCTTGATCTTTGAGTTGGAAGGAAGCGAACTTAACAAAGTCCTCAGGCCTGACATTACTGCACTCGAAATGTTTGCACAGATCCACAAGCCAATCGTCAGCATTGGTTGCTTCAACACAACTGCTGAAACTCTTTGGCTCGTTAGCAAGGAACTGGTTGAGTGTAGCAAAGTGATTCTGATTGTTTCCCTGGTTCCCTTGGTTGCCTTGATTGCGCTCTTGGAGAATTTGCATGATCAACTGTGTGTTTGCATTGGTTGCAGCCATCACAGCTTGCCATGCCTCCGGAGGAGGTGGAGGTGGTGGTGGATTAGGATTCAGAGTCGTGCGTGTTGGAGGAGCCATCCTGAAGAGATTGACACCCATTAGCACATTGATAGACAAATATTGAAGCTGAATCCAATGGAATGAAAATTTGCAACATATAATCTTCACATCCGAACAAAATGAATGAATGCATTCCTCTTGAAATGGTCACCTATCCATAAATTGAGAAGCCATGTAGAATTAAGGTAGAGAAATAAATCAACAAGGTACAGATCAAGAATGAATAATCGGTAAGAAATCCCAATCTCAAACCAATATCCGTGGAAGAAGAACTAGAGCTACTAGAATTCCCACCTATGAAACTCCCGAACCTTTCCGGTTATGCAATCAGGTGTTGGGGATACATGGGAAGCATAATATCTCACCCAAACTAGCAATTCCTACATCCAGCTGTATCCATCCTTCAACACATAACCGAGAAAAACTTCGGAAACCATCTACATGAACCTTTGAAAAGCATCCGTTATACAAGTTATGGCGATACTCCTGAACTCCCGCCCCAGTACTGGGTGGCGTCTAGGTTATCTCACCAACGAACTGCATAAAAGAGATTTTCGATGTCGATGTACTAAACTCAGGTATTCTAGAACTGCAATGATAAAATTATGATGACAACACCTCAGAGCTCAACTCCCCGGGACACTTCCACTAAACCCCTGACAGGAGGCACCAAGACAATGTTCTCATCATAAAACCATCGGAACGATTCCAAGATACCCGCGTGATCCTAAAATTTTTTTTAGTGAAATTTGAGAAGAGAAGAGTCAAAACTCTACGTCAGGATGCCTTACCAGAGCGATGAGGAGACTGGGAAGTAAAAAGAATTCCTAAACTCTCCGATATATAATTCCTAAATGACTCAAAACATTTTTCTAGACACAACTCGGCCGCTAAAAATGATCAAGCAATGGGGCTCCTAAGGTCGGGGAAGGCTCTGAATACCAACTTGTAACACCCTCGATGCGACTATAGCTCCCACGTGTCGAGGCATGACTTAGAGACATAATCGCATTGAAGGCATATGTCGCAAGTTAGGCAATCTTCACAACATCCCATGTAATATAAATCATAAAGGGGAGATAACATAGTTGGCTTACACTCGCCACGTCAATCAAGTACATAGATAACATTACATCATCCAAACACTCATGGCCCGACTACGGCGCCAAAATAAAAGAGAACCCAACATGCGACACGGTCCCGATCACCCCCAACTGGGCACCACTACTGATCATCAGGAAAGGAAACATAGTAACATTGAGAGTCTTCGTCGAACTCCCACTTGAGCTCAAACGCGTCTCCTGGAGCGGAATCATCAGGGCCCGCATCTGGTGTAATAGTAAACTGTGAGCCATAGGGACTCAGCAATCTCGCACCCTCGCGATCAAGACTATTTAAGCTTATAGGTATGGCAAGGTAAATATATGTGGAGCTGCAGCAAGCGACTAGCAAAAATATGGTGGCTAACTTATTCGCAAAAGAGAGCGAGAAGAGGAGGCAAAGCGCGAGCGAGAAACTAGGGAACAACCTGCGCAAACATTACTCCAACACCGTGTCCACTTCCTGGACTCCGCCGAGAAGAGGCCATCACGGTAACACACCCAGTTGATTCATTTTAATTAAGTTAAGGTTCAAGTTATCTACAACCGGACATTAACAAATTCCCATCTGCCCATAACCGCGGGCACGGCTTTCGAAAGTTCAAATCCTTGCAGGGGAGTCCCAACTTAGCCCATGACTAGCTCTCACGGTCAACGAAGGAATAGACCTCCTCCCAAGACGTTCCGATCAGACTCGGTATCTCGGTTCTTCAAGACACTTCGACAGGTTAAAACAAGACCAGCAACACCGCCCGAATGTGCCGACAAATCCCGATAGGAGCTGCACATATCTATTTCTCAAGGCACACTCAGATAAGCAATCCGTACAACTAAAACCAGCCCTCGAGTTTCCCCGAGGTGGCCCCGCAGGCTGCCTGGTTCGGACCAACACTCAGAGGAGCACTGGCCCGGGGGGGTTTAAATAAGATGACCCTCGGGCTCCGGAAACCCAAGGGAAAAAGAGGCTAGGTGGAAAATGGTAAAACCAAGGTTGGGCATTGCTGGAAAAGCTTTAATCAAGGTGAACTATCAAGGGGTTCCCATTATAACCCAACCGCGTAAGGAAAGCAAAATCCGGGAACATAACATCGATATGACGGAAACTAGGGCGGCAAGAGTGGAACAAAACACTAGGCAAGAGGCCGAGCCTTCCACCCTTTACCAAGTATATAGATGCATTAAGATAACATAGCAATATAATGATATCCCAACAAGTAAATAAATGTTCCAACGAGGAACGGCCTTCAATCTTCACCCACAACTAGCAACGCTATAAGAGGGGCTGAGCAAAGCGGTAACATAGCCAATCAACGGTTTGCTAGGACATGGTGGGTTAGAGGTTTGACATGGCAATTTGGGAGGCTTGAAAGCAAGTGGTAGGCATCGTAGCATTGGCATAGCAAAAGAGCGAGCAAACTAGCATAGCAAAGATAGTAGTGATTTCAAGGGTATGATCATCTTGCCTGCATAGTTGTCAGAGTTGACTGGATCCTTGAAAGCAAACTCAACGGGCTCCTCGTTAGCGAACTCGTCTCCCGGCTCTACCCAAACAAAACAAACAAGCAACAAGGACACAATCAACCACATGCAAGGATCAAACAATATGATGCAATGATGATATGCTATGTGGGATGCGATGCGGGATGCATATGCAAGATGTGATAGGGAATTCATGAACCTGGCTTCAACTTGGGAATCCAAGTGTGCCACTGGAGAGATGAGATGAAATTGCTTGAAAACAATATAAAGAATGCCGGAATCGGAGTTACGGTTTGGAAATGGCAAGCAATTCAAATATGCCCACGTTCTACGATTTACAGCAAGTAGTCATCTAAATGCAACGACATGAACATGCTAAAGCACCCAAACATGACAACAAAATACATGGCAGGGATGCATTCAAGATGCTTAAGAAAAGTCTAGCACTGAGCTACGGCCAATTCATCGATTAACAGGTTCAAACAAGCATGGCAAAAAACGCATATGGCAAACAGATTTCAGACTTAGTGAAATTAACACTTGTCTGGAATTTCAGATCAGGTAGCACACTTTGGAGCAACAAAACTACATACTACAGGACCTGAACATGGCAAAGTAAAGCATGGCATGGATCTACTCAAAGAGCTTAACAAAAGTCCCTTAGTGACCTTGAGCCAAAAGTGATCAGAAAATACAATTGCAAGCATGTGAACATAGCAAAAACATAATCAGATCACAGACTTAGTGAAAACTGCCACATGCTGAAATATAACTCAAGTAGGCATGTTTACGAGCTCGATGCACTCACTACGGAGCAAGTCATGACAATCTAAGCATACACCCATCAAGAATACATAAAATGCAAGCTAGACATGGCAAGAACAATAACATAGCATGCACGGATCAACTACAACATCACCGGCAAAATTGCAAACAAGTTGACAATCTGCCTAGATTCACAAAGTAGCAAAAGTAGAGCTCGATTGACTGAAGCTAGGGTGCTCCATAATTGCAAACAAAGACATGGATGGATAAAGCACAACAAGATTAACAAAACATCCTTACTGATCATCCCCAAAAGAGGCACGGATCACTAGGAAACAACATGAACATATGTCATCATGAGGTAAACAGCTCAAGGACTTAGTGGAATTGCTAAGTCCCTGAAATCAGAATTACTAAGTGCACCACTTTGCAACCTTGCACTAGTCACCACACATATCACAAAAATACATGGATTGCACCTCTGGAAAGATGACAAAACCCTTAACAAAACATATGTAGAACTCAGGGGCATATCATGCACACATTAATCATGGCAAAAATGACAAAAAGCTAAATGGAGTAGCAGATCTGACAATTATCTCAAGTAGCCCTCTTCTAACAACATTTCAGGCATCAAGATGAACTCAAATGAAAATGATGCACTGGGATGAAATGATGTACTCTCTGAGATGAACATTTTCATATGCTATATACATGAATCGGAGCTATGGATGCAAAGTTACGAGGCTATGAACAGGGGCACTTGAACTGAAAATTTAGGGACTTAGAGGGAAAAACAACCCCGAGATCTAGGGTTCCGGTGGCACGCGGCCCGTGGCTAGATCCAAGCTCGCCGGCGTCGATGGCCGGTGCGGCGGCCGGAGCGGGAGGAAGAGGTCGGGCGGCGGAGAGGAGGCGAGGCGGTGGCCGAACGGCGGCGTCGGCGGCAGCGGCGGAGGAGGCGGCTTGAGCGGCGGCGCGGCGCGAGGCGGGGAGGAGCGGCGACCGGGTGGCGGCGGCGGCGTTCGCCGGCGTCGAGGCGGGCGAGGCAAGGAGGCGCCGGCGCGGGCGAAGGAGAGCGGGGCGGCGAGGGGTCGGGCCGAGCGGGCCCGCGCGGGGTGCTACGGCGATGTGGTCCGGGGGCGCCACGTGGTGGCTCCCGGTTGGCGGCGGTGGATGTCCGGCGCGGGGCGGACAATGTCTGTCGGCGGCGGGTAGAATTTTAGGGTTTTGGAGAAGGAGATCCGGATTTCGGGGAAGGGGTCTTAAAATAGAGGTAGAGGGAGCTAGGAGAGTCCAAGTGAGGTGCGGTTTTCGGCCATGCGATCGTGATCGAATGCTCTAGATGATGGAGCAGGTTTTTGGTGGGTTTTGGGCCAAACTGGAGGGGTGTTGGGCTGCACACACACGAGGCCTTTTCGGTCCCTCGGTTAACCGTTGGAGTATCAAACAAAGTCCAAATGATACGAAACTTGACAGGCGGTCTACCGGTAGTAAACCAAGGCCGCTTGGCAAGTCTCGGTCCAACCCGGAAATGTTTAATCCCCACACATGAAAGAAAGCTAGAAATGACCACCGGAGGAGAACGAAGCGCCGGAATGCAAAACAGACAACGCGGAAAATGCTCGAATGCATGAGATGAACACGTATGCAAATGCAATGCACATGATGACATGATATGAGATGCATGACAACGATAACAACACACGGAGACAAAGACCCGAACCCGAGAAAATAAATTAACTTAACGCCGGAAACGACAAGAGTTGGAGTACAAATTGGGAAAGTTACATCCGGGGTGTTACAAGCAGGGACCTCCCCCGGGATGGGAGGCGCCCAAGGCTGACCTCACCTTCGACTCATGGGACCATCCGATGACCACCACCGGCTCAGGCGCGCTCCTGATGCTTTGCACACCCACCATCTGCAACGTGGCGGTAACCAAGACCCTCATCGATGCCAGGGCTGGCCTCAAGGTGCTCTCTGTGGAAGCTTTCAGCTTGCTCCACGTACCACATGGCCAGCTCCGTCACACCAAGCCCTTCTCTAGAGTTGGCGGTGGTTCCACCAGCCCCCTAGTGCAGATCCGCCTCCCAGTCACCTTAGGTACTCACGACAACTACCACAACTATCTTATTGACTTCGACATCGCTCACATCGGCCTCCCATACAACGCCATCCTCAGGTACCCGGCCCTGGCTCAGTTCATGGCAGCAACTCACCCTGCATACAACCTCATGAAGATTCCGCGAAGCAACGGCGTCCTCACTGTGGCTAGAGACACCAAGGAGGCCCTGATGGCCCTCAAGCTTGCCTTTAGGGCCGCGGCACTGGCGCACCCCGCAAGCGAAGCAACACCTGGGACCCAAGGGGCTGCGCCGGCGAAGAAGAAGCAATTGTTTTCCCAAGATCGGGCCAAGACGAAGCAGGTGCCAGTCGACGAGGACGGGGCCTCAGGAGCCACCTTCACCATAGGTGCCGACCTCGCCCCGAACCAAGAAGAGGCGTTGGTAAACATCCTATGCGCGAATAAGGAGGTATTCGCCTGGGAGCCCAAGCAGCTGGTTGGGGTCCCGAGGGGGATAATCGAACATCACCTAAGGTTCTGCTCGAATGTGCGCCCGATGAAGCAGAAGGCGCGGCGACAATCCGCAGAGAAGTAGTCCTTTATTGTCCAGTAGACCCGCAAGCTGCAAGATGCAGGTGTCATCCACGAGGTTCGGTATCCAGAGTGGCTAGCGAACCTAGTGGTCATGCCCAAGAAAGGCAGGAAGGAACGCATGTGCATTGACTTTACCAACCTCAACAAGGCCTGCCCTTAAGACCCGTTCCTGCTCCCGCGCATTGATCAGATCGTTGACTCCACCACCAAGTGCGACTTGCTATGTTTCCTAGATGCTTTCTCAGGTTACCACCGGATCAAGATGGCGGTGAAGGACATAGAGAAGACAACTTTCTTAACCCCATGTGGAGTGTACTACTACACCTGCATGCCGTTTGGGCTGCGTAACGCTGGAGCGACCTTCTAGCGGCTGATGCGCATCGCTCTCGACCAGCAGCTCGGGAGGAACACTGAGCACTACATCGATGACATTGTGGTGAAATCTCAGGAGGCAAGGACCTCATTCAGGATCTGGAGGAGACTTTCAACAGCCTATGCAAGGTAGACCCGCGGCTTAGCCCGGAGAAATCCGTGTTCGGCGTCCCCTCTGGCAAGCTGTTGGGTTTCCTCGTGTCGCACAAGGGCATCGAGGCGAACCCGAAGAAGGTCAAAGAAATAGAAGACATGAGCCCGCCGCGGACTCTGAAAGAAATGCAAAAACTCGCGGGCTGCATAACCTCACTAGGGCGCTTCATCTCCAAGCGGGGGGAGCGCGCCCTCCCGTTCTTCAAGTTGATGAAGAAGAAGGGCCCGTTCGAGTGGACTCCGGAGGCCGACATGGCATTTCAAGACCTCAAGAGATACCTGACCAGCCCACCAATGATGGTGGCGCCTCGTCCTCTCAAGCACCTTGTGCTTTACCTGGCTGCCACACTCATTCCGCTAGCGCAGCGCTGGTGGCCGTCCAGGAGGAGCGCCAGGCCAA
The DNA here is from genome assembly GCF_018294505.1 of Triticum aestivum. Lineage (NCBI taxonomy): Eukaryota > Viridiplantae > Streptophyta > Magnoliopsida > Poales > Poaceae > Triticum > Triticum aestivum. The sequence goes on along the minus strand of NC_057809.1, from coordinate 364,883,454 downwards.
GAGACTGCCACCAGACACTACGCATACGGTCAGGATGGCGCACCACCAACATGGCACCCCTGAAGCCACAATAGAGCCAGCAGATGGCTAGGTACCACAAGATGGCGCTCCTAAGGCCGCGGTAGCCCCGATAGTCGACCGGACTCCTGAGGTCCCCCAGCCTCAGGAAGTGCCCCAGCCTCGGGAGATCTCAGACTCCACCAACACTTCCGCACTCGTCGAACATTGTGGCACCCCGGCTAAGAGCAACTGGTTTACCCTATATTGCTAGCGAGACCATGTCTTCCGGAAACACACAACATCTTGGTACAGAATACAACCGCTTTATTGATGCTAGCGAAACATGGTTCATATTACAACAAGTTGCGAGGCCAAGTAGCACACACAGTGCAGCTGAACAATATGTACATTATTTAGTGAACATAAAGGGGCCTCGATCACGACAACTACATGGCAGCGGAACGACGACTAAGCGGGACTCCATAGCACAGGGACACCGATGTGGACACGATCTAGACTCAGACAGTACTTCATTCCAATGAGACTTTCCTGATAGCTGGCATGACACGCCAGGTCAGTACATTGAATGTACTTGCAAGCTCACAACAAGCATAAACATAATGACTATCATGATAATTGACCAAGTGAATCATTATTGCAAAATCATACTAGAAATGCAGTGATCATGATCTCATGACTCAGTTCCCTCGGACTTGCTTACCAAACGGTGATCTCTCTGGGATCACAAGGGGACCAACATCTTGGACTTTAATCCGGTTACCTCGTAACCGAACGACGATCTTTCTCGGATCACAAACTGACCAATAACTTGGTCCGTAATCGAAATACCTTGTAACCAAACGGTGATCTTTCTCGGCTCACAGACGGATCAACAACTTGGTCTCCATCAACCAACTGGTTTCTCAACCATCCTCTTTCCAACAACGCAAATTTATTATCTTAGTGTGCAAAATTATTTAAACGTTGACCCATGGTGTGACCTACTTTCGAGCGTTTCCGTAACCGTGGACTCGGCTATTGATAGATTAAATACACTCTATGGAGGTAGCACATTATACCCACACCACGGAACCTATGGCCTCCCACTCCCATTCGGGTGGACGAACGCCATTCTGACAGAACCCCTCCATTGCCATGACACTCTCCTGGCCACTCCAACTCCCCACTAGACTAAGTCCTAGGACAAGGTACCATAACAACAACTAGCACACAAGGTTATGTCTGCTTACTGGGCCAGGGTAACGTACGCCCATAACCTTCCCTCATTGGAGGCACCGACCAGAGGCATGACAATGGACCGAATAAAGGCCTTCCCATAAAGGCAAATGTGGTTGCACTGGGAAAAACTCGATTCAGTGGCACCATGACCTGATCAACGATATGTTCAAGTTGAGTTATTATCAGGTTCAACTTAAAGTAAAAGTAATCATGTCATGATATACCATGCAAATGCAATGATAAAGCATGCATCACTTATCATTTGAACAATAACAGGTCAACTATATCAAGCACTAACCATACATATCAGGAACTCAAAACACTTTTTTGGTTATGATTATTCAGTGAATTAACCTTGACAATATCTTAGCATAATTCTTTTCTCACTCAAGAAAATATTAAGCCAACTAATTATGTTCATAAACAAATTACTTCTTCATAACCAAATATAACTTCTAGTGATGTAAACTAAATTAGTTAGCCTTAATCTTCTGTAAACAAACATATCAACACAAACAAGCAATCAACAGAATAAATGTATATTTATTTTAGTGATTTAAATGCATGAACTAAATTATTCATTCAAGTACAAAAATCACAAACATTGTAATCGCACCATGAAAATGTTGCTGTTGCTTGCCTTAGTCCAGGTGAGGTTCACACTCCTCCTGGTGATCCTCAAGACAAGCTTCACCTTCTAAAAACAATTATAAACATAAAAAGAAAACATCAAGAAACACTCTGAAATTCACCAGAAAATCTAGACAACAGAGAAAAATCTCATTTTTTGCGTGCTTCTAGATATTTTCATAAAGAACACAATGCAAAAGGAATCAATTCATTTGGACTTACGGTTAGAGAGTTGTGGCTGTTTAAAGCTCTCTGGTTAAATTTAAATTTGATTTAAATAAAAACAGATCTGGGGGGTGACGTCGAAGACGTAAACCCACAGGGCGCCTCCAATTGTACCGCTTCTGGTGCGGCCAGAGTGGCTGATAGTGGGCCCTGCTAGTCAGGTGAGAGGGAGGGGAAGGAAACAGAGCACGGTGGGGCTCCACCGGAGCACACGTCGGCGAGGAGGGCATCTTGGCCCGAGCTAGAGGGATAGATCGAAGGAAAAGACTGAGGCGCACCTGCTCGTACCCATAGATTAGCTAGGCGTGGTCGGACGGCGTCTAAAAGGACCTCTCCAGCGGAGGCACAGAGTGGAGGTCACCGGAGTTGGGGATGATGGTGACCAGAGGCTGCACCAGTGGCTCCAACCGGGTCGGACGGCACTACTGAAGCACGATGGAGGCTCTAGAAGAGTGGCCCATGCCTGGGAGGGGCTGGAGCCGTGGGGACGACCCGATGGGATTGTCGGCAAGCTCGAGCTCAGGGATGGTGACCCGAGGCCTGCCCAGCCGGTTGCGGCTTCCTACGGTCTTGTGGAGTGTGTGTGGTGAGTTGGTGATGCTCGAGACGGCTGGGTAGGGCTGTATTTATAGGCGAGCAAGAGGAGGGGATTGGGCTCCGCCGGAGGACACCTGGACATGGCGCCCGGCGATGAACGGTGTCAGTGAGCGAGGGGGAAGGCGATGCAGCTCACGCAGGCACTGTGGGTCGTCAGCGACGAGCACAGGATCAAGGGGGTGGCGACAAACACAGTGCGTGGCGCACTGTGCGGTTGGCCAGACCGTGCATGTGCTTGCTGCGGCGAGCACCGGCATTGGCAAGCACTAGGAGGGAGTTGAGGGAGTGAGACAGGTATTTCATCTGCAACCAGTAGTGTGGCAAATGATGGAAAGGTTTTTAGAACTAGGAAGATGCCCATGCGTTGCACGCATCAAGATGCATTTGTATGTGTAGTTTATCTTATGGGAGAAAAGGATGAACGAGGGAAGGACTTATTTGCAAATCTGGAGAGGGGTATGGGTATCTTTTTGCAAAATTCCCATTTGTTTCCCTCCTATTTGTCAGATATAAATAGGACGACCTATAGAGAAAAAAGTAGACAGTAAAGGATGTAGAGATAAATATTAAATATTAAATATTAAATAAATATAACAGTAGAAAAGAGAGTAGAGATAGCAGAGACGTCGGGAAAGGATCGCGCGCGGGGGGAAAAGCGGCCAAGCGTGCGCTAGTTTTGGCGCGTGGCATCTGGCGCGCTTTATAAAATCCAACGCCCTCCCACCGCTCTGTGCCTTCACGCTGCTCTCTCCCCACTCCGTGCCTCGCCACCACTCTCTCCCCGCTCTTTTTCGCCTCGCCGCCGCCGCGCCACCATGCTGTGGCGTCGCCAAAGGCTAGGAGCAGCGTCGCCCTGGGAATCTGACGACGATCGGTATCTTCACGCCTACAGTCAGACGTTGGAGGAGGACATCACCGAGGAGGAGTCGGACAACGAGGAGTAGTTGAATTATTATTTTTTATCTATCTATGATGAGAACTATCCTCTACTCTCTAGTATCTACTTCTCGATCTTAGCACTGTAAACGCTTTTTTAAAGCGCCGTGAATTGCGATTCTGTTGGAGATGCTCTAACATGGCAGACGAGTGCTTTAATGTTGCCCACAAGATGCGCGATTATTACTAGTAGTATATTTTTCTTGCCATGTTGAGATTTTAAAACCACGAGTGCGAACATGCAGAGGAGCAATGAAGACCAAACACGGGATATTAGGGACATCTTCAAGGAGCATGGCAAGTTAAAGAGGAGCTGCACCGAACCTGTAAAACGAGCTTTGGTAAGTAACATCCTTTCAATTACTTTCGTGTAGCCTCGTGTTCTTCGATGTGTATATGTTGTAGTTTATGTTTCTCTTAAGCGTGGTGTCCTTCGATGTGTAATAAGAAGAGTCTTAATCGTCCTAATGCTTTTGTTTTTAGCTTGATGTAGGAAGTGGGTGTTCTCACCTTGTAGTCTGCTTTTTTTTTTTGAATTCACTTCTCCGAGTTCTGTTTATCTAGCTTCTACTAAATGGATCTAGCTTGCTCTGAGTATTGATCTAAAAAAGAAGTAACTTCATGTCAGGATGCAGTTCCTGCGAGGAGGGAAGTATTGTCAACCTCGAGATCATGTTTCCAAAGTGAGGATGGATTACAAACAAGGTGCAAGTTCCCTAATGATGATGTATTAGACACAAGGTGCAAATTCCCAGATGATGCTGGATTACACACAAGCCAGGTGGAGTCGTCAGCTGTTCGTGTCCTCGTGTCATTAGTAAAGGCTGAAAGAAAGCGTGCAGCAGCCCTTGAGAATGTAGCTGAGTTCCTGAAGAAACGAAAAGAGCAATCAGATGCTCTCTTCACCCAAGCCAAAGAAGAGATGGAAGAAGCCAGAAATAAGCTAGCAGAGGCAGAGCAGGCTAGGCGTCTCCTGCTATCTAAAACTGTTGTCAATACAAAATTTCCTTCATAATAGCTAGGTTCAAATGTTTATCTAGTCAGCATGCCTGTTGTGATGTCCATGCATCTACTGATGTGGCACAAAATGTTTTTTTCGGGTCATATAATAATAGCAATTACTTTCCAAACAATAACAGACGAAGCATTGGACATGGTATAGTTCACGCGCAAGCCTGACATTCCAAGTTCAACTTCCACATCAAACTCATGTTCACAGATATCTGCACATTCATACATAATGTCCACAACCATGATTCACTTCAAAGCCAAAAAAATGTGAGGAGAGTTATATATAAAGAAAATCCTCTACTAGTTCCTGCTACCAGTGCGAGCACAACAAGTCAAGACCATGTGTAAATTAATTATATTTTAATCATTTTTTGTGTTCTAAAATGCCTGCCGGCTCGCGGAAGGACGTGTTGACGGCACACGCGCGGATTCAATGAAGGCAGGCGGGGCAGTCTTAAGCTGGTTGCATGAGGCGAGGAGGCGTGCTCAGCCGGGCCTGCAGCGAGTGCGGCCCTCTTGGCCGGCGCGCCGGTTCAATGCCTGCGCTATGAGTGGTCACATCCGTGTCAAAGCAATCACTCCCTCCAGTCCTTTTTTGTTTGGGTATAACAAAATCTCGTTTTCCATTCACATTTTACAAGTAAAATTTGTGGACAAACTTTGACCCAAAGTACGATGGGGACTAGTAAACCAGAATGGAGGTAGTAGTTTTTTTAATCAAAGAAGGGTTTCCCCTTCCGATTTTCATTACTGAAAACGCGCATCTAAATCTAAACCATAGTATTTGCCCTAGAACTACCAGGTTCAACATCTCGCAACATAAACCCATAGAACCTCCATCGCAAAAAAACCGTACAACCATATGCCAAGGAGGTACGTAGTACTATGAATTCCATTTTTGCTCCATACCAATCGTTCTAAATACTACTTACTACTTATAACACGCCATTGAAAATCGGAACTCTTAACCCCGCTAAAAAAATGATATTTTAAACGTAGCTACTCGATCTGTGGTAACTGGCGAGCGACCGCGCTCCAAGTCGTTAACCTGTGGTCCCGACCATCAACTCATACGTATCAAATTATCACGCGAGCTGACTATTCCTACAAAGGTGCTCCACCACGTACCCGGTACCCGCGAATGCAGCAATCGTGCACCTAGGGTTTTAGGGTTTATTTGTTAACGTCGCCTTTACGTAACACTCATGTGTGCGAGACATCGAGAGGCCGACTGCGTGCATGTGCCTCTTCTCTTCGTATATGTACTCCACCGTTTTTCTGGTGTCCAAAAAATTATAATAACTACTAACAATGTGCCAATGCGTTGCCACACGATCAAAGTAGATTAATACATATTCACCAATTTGATAAAAAAAAGTCTTGTTTTGAAATACGTATATCACTAAAAATATGTTATGTTTCACTCAAAATATATTCCTTTGGTGGTTTTGATGAGATAAGGGAGGAATGTTGTTGGTTTCAAGATTCGAGATGTGGTATATGTCTAATTTCTAATCTTACTAGCAAGATGCCCATGCGTTGCACGGAACATCAAGATCTTGTGGGAGAAAAGGATGAACGAGGGAAGGCCTTATCTGCAAATGTGGTGAACAGTGCGGGTAAATTGCCATATTTTCCTTCCTATCCGTCAGATATAATTCGGATGACCTACATTGCAGGATGGAAGGCCCACCATCATCACCAACTCTATTTTTATCCCTACTCTTATAAAAAGCATTGTCGGTGATGATCGTGTGCCTGCCATCCTGCAATATAGGCCGTCCGATCTATATCTGACGGATAGGAAGGAAACTATGGCAATTTTGCAAAAAGATACCAACACCCCTCTCCACATTTGCAAATAAGGCCTTCCCTCGTTCATCCTTTTCCCCCACAAGATAAACTACTCATACAAATGCATCTTGATGTTCCGTGCAATGCATGGTCATCTTGCTAGTTGTTGCAAAAAGCCCATGTGTGTGTGAGAGAGAGGTAGAGTGGAGGAGGACAGAGTGCATGTGTGAGAAAGACACAAGGAGTGTGTGTGCGATAGGTATCAGCTTAAAATGAGGCGATAGTGTGTGTGTGCACGATCGAGAGGGCATGTCTCAAGATGGGAAGAAAAATCTACATAGATACAAGGAGCGGGAGAGAGACATGTATGCGATGGTGGATGCACGAGTGTGCGGGTGTATAAACCTATCTAGATGCTAGCTAGTCAATAAATGTTTGTGAGAGAAATACGATTCGGGGTGCGAAAGCGAGAGTTTTGTGTGTGAGAGAGAGAGACGGTAGTCGGGAAGGGGAGTGGAAGCAGGAGTTGTGTGTGTGTGTGTGTTTGTGAAAGAGAGAGAGGAGATGGTAGTCGGGGTTGTTTGATCGGTAAACAAATGAATAATGTCAGTCTATGATGGAGACGAAAAGGAGACCGCAACAAATGTTGTGTCTACAAGAGAGAGAGAGAGAGAGAGAGAGAGTAATTTTAGTGGTATGAGTCATATGTAGAGACATATAGGGTGTGAGAGAGAATCCCATAGAGAGAAAGACAAAGTGAAAGACGAGTGGAGACTGTGTGCGTGGCGGTGAAAAAGAAAGCTTAGGTACCGAGTGATACCAGAGAACAGTAAAGATGTGAGAGATAATGAAAACCGTGTAATGTATAATGATAGGGAGAGTGTGACACTTCTCAAGGGAGACGTCGAGAGACCATGTTTGCGAGGATAGGAGAACAGCGTGAGGGTGAGCTGGAGAAAAGAGAGTGATAGCTACCTGAAGGAGCATTCATGCTAGAGAGATGGGCGTGAAAGAGTGAACAAAAAAGGGATTCAAATATTTGAATTCGAGATGAAGATACACGTAATCCATACTCGAACCAAAATTGATCTATCAAACATGCATACTCATATGAATTCACGAACATCTATGTTATTTAATATGTAGGTATTATTGATCCATACATTTTAGTAGAACATAATTTGGTTACATTTTTTCGAATTCAACCTTAAGATTTCGAGATTGTTGTATTTGTAAATCATATTATACATATAAAGGAGCAAAAATCTTTGTTGTGCTTTTGAAAGTATATATAAACAAATGATGTATATAGAATGTAATTCCAATTGAAAATGGGTCCCGCCAGGAAAAAAATAGAATACAAACGGGATTCGAATTGAGTTGGCACGGTAAACGTGCACTCTGCAAAATTTGAACGAAGCGGGGAAAGTCACAGTAACCGCCGGAAACCAAAATCTGCGAGATGGAAATCACTACTGCCTATCCCTGCCATGCAAATCATATCTGCTGGATTTCTATAGGTTTTGATAGGGGTAGGTTTGTAATTTCAACCATACGTGACGTAACCGCCTCTCACCTGGATTCATACACGGTGGGCCCCAAAACACAGTGTGTCCTCGGCCGAAATCGACTCCCTCCCCAATTCATATTCATATACGGTGGGTGCCAAAAACAAACTCTCGTCGGCAAATATTCGGTGTATGCGAGATTACCGTCCTATCCCCAACCGACTAATGTTGTTGTGATGTAGTAGAAATTTGAAATGGGGGATAAGTTTGTAAATTTCCTCGCATTTGAGACAAGCGCGCCCTGAATACATGGTTCCCCCCTTCCTCTCTACCTCCATTTTCCCCATTTGTACTCTGTGGGCGCCAAAACACCCTCTCCACCCCACCCTCCTCCATCCGCCGCCGTCCGCCACCCCATCCACCGCCGTCCTCCTCCACCATGTCGGAGCTAATACCCCGACGCCGCCGTCCATTACAAGAGATCGACCTCTCTCATCCACGTCTTCGGACTGGGATCACTGCATCCCGTCCTCTCGCTTCATCCCCGCCGTTGTCCACCTTGTCGGCGCCGCTCCTATGACAGTCTCATCCACCGTGCCCCGCCACCACCGTCTACCCTCCTAGATCTGCTTCCACGCCGCCGACAGCCATCGCTACCGCAGCATCGTCAAATTCTCCGCAGATGCGTACACGGCGCCGCACCAGAGGCGGTACTCTTTCGTATCTGCTCAACTTATTTATCGCAGCAAGAAAATAGATCGCCACTGCTTTACTCAGATTTCATGTCTTGGTTGCGAAGTTGCCTTTGTCCGGTTTGCACCTTCAGATCCGCCATGGCACGCTCAACACTATACTCCCAATGCTTATGGTTTTCCCCTTTTATATTCCACACTAGTTAAATTACAGTAGACTAAATTTCAAAATTGGGTCAGTCGATTTTTCAGAGCTCGCTGGAGTCGCCGGTGCGATCGAAGGGGCTCGGGTGGTTGTGGGCAAGGTTGTCAGAATGGCGATTCTGTTATACGATTCTACGACTTCACGATCCAAACTAACCCCTATGATTCTACGATTTTAGTTCTTAGAATCTACGACTTTACGATCCTGATAGTGAAGATCCTATGATTTGCGATCCAACCATCAAAGCTCCGATCCGATTCAAAATCATGATTCTAACAACCTTGGTTGTGGGGCCTCGCTGAACGAAGAAAACTCGACGCGGGTGGGGGTTGGGGCGGGGGTGGGGGTGCCAGAGGAACACAGGCGGTAGGGGCCGATGGTCCGGCCGGCGGACCGTGCGGTGTTCTGTATGGGAAGAATCAGAGACGAGGAAGAAGAAGGGTTAGGAGACGTAGGATCTTCATCCAACCGCCTGAAATGGTCGAGAGACAGCTGGGAGTTGCATTCTTAATGCGCTCTGGTTCATCATGTGTGGGCACTGCGCAACCAACATTTTATATCCAAAATCTTCTTGCTCTTCTTTACCATGTTCCTCTTCCATTCTTCTTTAATATGTACACTCTCTGTTCCTAAATACAAGTCTTTGTATAGATTCCACCATGGACTACATATGGAGCAAAATGAGTGAATCTACACTCTAAAATGTATCTGGATACATCTGTATGTGATCCATAGTGAAAATCTCTACCAAGACTCATATTTTGGAACGGAGGGAGTATGATAGTAGTACAGTATGTTCCTTGTACTAAAGATGAGTAGGGACATTTGCAGTGTAGAGGTCTATATGGTCGGTTGTGATGGACACTTTGAGCCTCTTTGATTCGTAGGATCTTGTAAACATAGGAATAGGATTTGTAGTGGCCTGCCCACTTGAATCCTATAAGAATAGCAAGGAAATGCGGGGAGCTGTGTCGCCTTTGAGAGTTACACTGATATTAACAGTACCACACCTTCACTTGAAGAGAGCTGGTATACGAAGCCTTTCTAGCCGTACCGGCAATACTAGCACATATATTCCAGCAAGTTCCACTTTGATGATTTTACTCTGATGCTTAAGGTTTTCCCATTATATCTACACTATGATCTGTGTAGCTGCTTTGTATCGCACTAGCAGCAGTCCACTCTTGAAGCTAAACACTGCAATGACTTAAAAAATTGGCACCAAGGCATTGAGTGCCATTCTGGATGCAATGAAACTCATACGCTCCCCACCCGTTGATTCTTGTTCAGAATATGATCCTAATGACTATTCTAACCTCGAGAAGTCAAAGGCAGATGGCCTGTCCTGTTCACCCATCAAGGTGCATGTTCTAATTTGGTAATGTTTTATTGATTGCGGGTATCTTGCATATGTTGTCTTGCATTTCTTATAATTTGTTGCACCGCCATCTGCTTAGTTTACTCATCATATAGGTCGAGATGCCATGCCCATCCATTATCAATACATATTCCATCTGTCATCATACCATGTTTTTCCACTCAAATGCTGTTCTTGTGCATCAGACATCAAAAAGGAAGAGGGTGATTGCCGAACCTGAAGGAGCACCAGCAAAGTCCTTGAAAAACGTGGTGGTGCCAGAGAAATCAGACAGCACCCCACTTATATTGGTTGTACAACCAGTGACACAAAACATAGGACCGACTCCAGCAGACTGTACCCATACTTCACTGGCAACACCACTAGCCCCACCACACAGGACCTGCACTCCAGCAAAAGGTATACCAATTTCATTTGCCATAGCACCAGCTGTACCCCAGAAAAATCCCACTCCAGCAAAAAGTACAATAAGTCCACCGGCCGAAGACCTATCCCAACTGCAAAGACGGCCAATTCCTGCAGATTGGAACCCCATTCCATTTATTCCTAGTTTAAAAGACAATGCTTTCAATGTTGTTAGGGACTACGTGCATATATTCCCATCATGGGAAGATTATTGTGAAGACAAACACCATTTTTACATCTTCCTGTCCAACTTACGTGTAAGTGCTATTATTCATGGTTATTATTTTCCCATTTTCTGCTGATTGAACACATCAATGATTTACATTACATTGTTGTAACTAGGCGAGGGTCAATCTGGATAGTCATGACGAGCAAAGCTTGCTTGTGCTTTTCAAGGAAGCATTGTAGCAATATCGGTGTTACCTGAGGAAATCACACTTTGATGGCAAGTCTATAAACGAATTTCTGGTGAAGTCTCCTATGCTAAATTTAGAAGACATTGAATGGAAAAACCTTGTTATGCACTGGTCTCGTTCCCAGGATGAGGTATTGTCTATGAAATCACATGACAATTTGAACTTCTACTTTTCCGCATGTGCCTTACGGATCTTTTTTGCGGGAAATCTTCTCGAAGAAGAATTCCGGTTTGACAAGAACGACAGGATATCGCAAATATGCTGCCCGCTGCTTTGCTCTTGTTAGTACCTGTTGTCCTGTATCACTATACTTGCATACATACCTGGTTCATTATGTGACAGCAGTATGCATGATAGCTTTCTTATCAATTGTCTGCTCCAAATTATCTGATCTGTATGAATGGTTACATTAGTGTAGAATATATCCAATGCCAATGTTTTTTAGCTCTGCATTGTTCTTGTAATTACATGTTGTCCTTTATCAGTGTACTTATAATGGCAGGTAGTTGTTCATGTACCATCACTCTGCAGCTTATTTTCCTTTGCCCTCCATTTTCTACATATCAGATCTATATTTACTCTTACCATAAGGTTGGTACTGAAGAAGTTTAGTTGTGCATTGCTCTTGGCTATACCTTTTGCCTGTATCGCTGCACTTACATTTATAGCTACTTGTTTATGTAGCATCACTCTTCATCTTATCTTAAATATTCTCCATTTTTTCGTATATTATCTCATCAATATTTACTCTTAACAAAATGTAGAATGAAGGCAATGCTTTTCAAGAAGATTCTGTCGTAAACTTCTTGAATTCCCCCCCCCCATCAGCATGGACAAGGCCTTTATAGAGCCTGTCTTCACCAATAATGTAAGTTTGTCCATCTCAAGCCTTCAAACTTTGTTGTATATATTTGGTTAGGCATGACTGCAACAGTTGTTTATTTTTGGTGTTTGCATCAAATTGCTTGTTTAAAGTTTATTATGTAGTTCATAAACAAAAGTTTGTCCTTTCTCAATTTAAGTTTTCAGTTGTACAACCAAGTTCCTTCTTCATACCATGTAAATTAAACTATACAGAGCAAGTGATCTTCTTTTGCACTGCATGCATGCTTCTGTTCTTCATCCGTAATCCAGTGGTGTGGTGAACGTACCCACTACAGCACAATGTCATATTCTGCAATGTCTTAACTATGAACAATGTCATATCATTCTACTATTAATTAAATTGTCTCTTTATTTGCCAATCTGAAATGGTATAAATTGACAGCACAATAACAATTGATACTTATGAGTTCTTGATCTGTAATCCAGTGGTGTCGTGAAGCTGCCAACTCCTTCACAATGTCATTTCCTGCCATGTCTTGACCTGAACAATACCATATTGTGTTAATGCAATTTTAAACTATCACTTTATTCGTCAGTAAGAAATTTGATGAATTGTTAGCACTGATACTTTTATGTGCAAAACCTGTCATCTGTCTGCTTGTTTATCTTTCAGAGTGACAAAGATATAAGTGTTGAACAAGCGCAGTCTCATCATCGTGCTCAGCTGATTGCGCTGTAGCTACCCAGCAGGGCTAACCTTTCTTGAACTCTATTGAAGTGATGTTGGTTTTGTATATTATTTTGTCGGCGTGTTTATTTGCACTGGTGGCGATCTTTGATGCCCAGTGTATGTAATCTGCTATCTGCTTGTGCTTTATTATTATAGTGACGAACTTTGATGCCCAGTGGATGTAATATGCCGTAATTTCTTTATTGTATAGTCTAGGTTTTTTCTTATTCATGATGCTGCAGCTATTTTACTATATATATATCCTGTCTTCACAGTAAACCGGCCAAACCGTAAAATTGCGGTACATAATCGGGCCGTCATTCAATCACGATGTAGGTTGGGCCTGAAACATGCCGAACAGCTCATGGGCCGACATCAGCCCAAAATGAACCTCGACCCAAAATTGTCGCGGTCCTTGTTTGGCCCAATCAGATATCGGCTGCGAGCAGGCCGGATGCAAACCGGGCCGTAGTTAGGCCCAACTATATGACGGGCTTTTAGCAGGCCAAAATTAATGTAGGGCCGAAATGTTAAACGGGCCCTTAAAAGGCCAAAACTAATATCAGGCTGACTCACTAAGTGGGCCTTTAGCAAGTGGGCCCAAAAGCATAGTGTCCAGTTGAAGGGCCGAATCTGATATGGGCCATAATTGAGCCCAAAGCCTCTTAAAGGGCCGGACCTGATGTGGGCCGTAATTTGTCCCAGAACATGGTAGGCTTTTAACGGGTCGATGGGCCACTATTAGGCCCAGAGCGTGGCAGGCCATTAATGGACCGGATCAAATATGGGCCGGCATTTGGCCCAAAACATGGCAGCCAGTTAATGGGCCGGCCTACTAGGGTCCTCAAAATCTTGTGAGCCTACAGCTGGGCCGGCCCATTAATGTCGGCGAAATCTCGTGGGCCTTTAGCTGGGCCGGCCATTATGATCCACAAGAATCTTGTGGGCCTTTACCTGGGCCGGCCCATTATGGCACACAAAAATCTTGTGGGCCTTTACCTGGGCCAGCCCATTATGGCCTGCAAAATCTTGTGGACCTTTAGCTAGGCCAGCCCATTAGGGTCCGCAAAATCTCGTGGGCCTTTAGCTGGGCCGGCCCATTATGGTCCGCAAAATCTTGTGGGCCTTCAATTGGGCCGGTCCATTTAAACTTGATGGGCTAGTCCACGTGTCAACATATCATAGGCGCGTCTCGCGCATTGGATGAGTGACACCTGTGCCAACGCGAACCTCACACGTGTCTCCTCCAGCCAATGATGATTTTACACATGGAAAAGCCCCATTGGTCGGGGCTGTTAACGAGTTATCGGATCCAAAACCCGACTCGATAGCTTAACGGCGTTCCGTTACGGTGGATGCCACGTGTCGGTCACCCTTGACGAAAGCACTTCTGTTATGCGCGATTTATCATCATGGAAGTGGACACTTTTGTGATGATAATTTTGGTAATGTCATGGAACACTTCTACGACAGCACATGTATGACTATCTTGATTCTGTCATAAAATCGTCATGGATGTACATGCATGACAGAAAACGCGACCTACTGTGACAAACATGTATCAACACAGAAGTGTATTTTTTTGTAGTGAGGCCCTCAATTCTCAAGCCCAGGTCCACGTCGGCAAGGTGAACGAGCTGGAGGTGGAGCAGGATGGGCTGACGAAGCAGATCCAGGAGCTGACGGGGGAGAGGGACACGGCTAAGGGCGCCTTGGCTAACGCGCAGGTCGCAGTCCTCAACAAGGTCGAGTTGCTCTCCACGGCCAACGAGTCCATCAAGGACCTGAAGCTGAAGCTGGAGGGCCTTGAGGGGACGCTCTCGGAGGTCAAGGCCCGGGAGGAGACCCTGGCCAAGAATCTGGAGGAGGAGAGGCAGCTGCAGAAGAACGACGCCGCCAGCCACACGGAGTTTGTGGCGGGCGAGAAGCTCTGGGTCAACCGCCTCACCGATGTCACCGGCAGGATCACCACGCAGGTAGCTACCATGGGGATGTCCAATGCGAGGTACGTCCTGGAGCCAAACATGAGTTCTAATGCCAGGCTGACTCTGTTCTTCGAGGGTGTTCTGGGGGCCCTGGAGCGGCTCCGCTCCAACAGGGCGGCCTCTCTGGCTGAAGAGGCCCGAAGGCTTTGCCGGGGTGCCATGACCAAGGTCCTCACCAAGATGGTGTACTAGAACCCTAACCTCGACTTCAAAGCTTCACTGGATAGCTTGTTGGACAATGTGGATCCCGCGCCGCTCGAGGAGCGCATCGAGCCCGTCATCAGCCGCATCGACGGAGTTCAAAGGGTAAAAGGCCAGCGTCGGGGCTAGGCACACCGTTTCTTATCGCCGCTGTAGGTTCATGACCAAGAGAATGTTTATCTTTAGTTAGAACCGCAGCAACAAATGATGTAATATAACTCTGCAGTACATTTGAAACGATGCATGTTATTTTCCCGTTCGATCTCCCTTTGTGTGTCCACCCTACATTAATCGGGTAGGCTCGCCTACGCGGAACCCGGGCCATGGCGCCTTGAGGATGCATCCCCAATGGCCTGCCGGGTATGCTTGCTGTCGAGCAAACCACCTCACTGCTCTTGACGTGGCCGCTCGAGTTGTCGAGCGGACTCGAGACAGAATGAGAGCGTTGCCAATCGCAGAAGGTCACCCTGCCATTCTTGACGCAGCCGCTCAAACTGTTGAGCGGACTCGAAATATAATGACGGCGTTGCCAATAGTGGTTGGGCCCCATTGTGTGCATGTTTTCCATACACAGGGCAAGATCGTCAAGGAAGATAACCTTATATATAAAGAGGAATTACTCAAAGTTTTGCATGACTTAGCTTTTCTGCCACTGCATGAGAGTTCACTCCGTCCACCGAGGACGCCATTTGTTCGGTCGTCTTCTTCCTTGAAGTGACGATCACGATGAAGTCGTTGCTTCAACCAGACCAGATTTTCACAACTGCGCACCCCTACCTGGCACGTCAGCGATGTCGGTGGGAAACGACACCTATGGGGTCACTGGGATGCCTTCTACGGTTGGCGGGCGCGGGGTTGTGCAAAGAGCAGGTCTGGCGGTTAGCACACAAATCGTTTACCCAGGTTCGGGTCGCGGAGGCGTGTATAACCCTAGTCCTGCTTTGATGTATATTTGAGTGTTCTCGTGTTCTTGAACTAGCTGCGGTGGCTCCATAGTCCAAAAGATCAGAATCCCCCTCCAGTATGCCTCGGGCCTCCTTTTACAGACAAAAGGGGTCGCCACAGTGGCACACAGGAGGTGGAAGTATGTACAGGGGCTGAGTCTATCCCCTGGCATTATTGGACAAACGCATTTAATGCGCTGCCGACGTGCCCCTCTTGATTTATTGGGGGCGGCAAAGAAGCTCGTCCCAGTTGTCGTCGCCTTGCCTGGCTTCGATGCGCGTCCATCCTGACGAGGCGTTGTAGCGCAACGTTGGCTGGCTGCTGGGCTGGCGTGGTGGTGGAGCTTTCACTAAGATCTGCATGACACCACGCAGGTGCTTGCTGAGTTGGTGTAGAGGCCGCATGTTGCCACGCAGATGCCTCCTCAGCTGGTCAAGCTAGCAGCTGCGTGGGGGCGGCAGTGGAGTCTTGGCATGTGTGGGCCTGGCTGCGGCCCCGCAGGTGTCTTCGGCAAGGGCCTTGCCCAAGGCCCGGCAAGGGTCTTTCCGCGACACTGCGGTCGTCCTCGGCAAGGATCTTGCCATGGGGTCTTGTGGATTTCCTTGGCAAGAATCTCGCCAAGGATTGTCGTCTTCAGGTTCTCGTCTGATCTTGTGTATTTAGGATCCTTACAAAGATCTGCATGCCACCATGGAGGTGCCTTGCGATCCTTGGTTCCAATGTGGTTGATGGTGTTGGAACCCCTTGGGCTCAAGGGTGGCGTGCTCTGTTGGCGTCAGGCAAGTTGCCTCGACAAGGATCCTGCCAAGGCTGTGGAAGCCACCCCGGCAAGGGCCTTGCCAGTGGAGTCCACGTTGCCCTCTTGCTCTCTTTGTGCCTTTGGTCTTAGCGTTGCTGTGGTCGTATTGTGTTTCGGCTCCCCTCCCCTGCCCTGCTTAGTGTGGCCAAGGGCGCGGCTCTGACTGCCCGTGCACAAGTAAAGGGGTGCAAAAGGAGAGCCCCTACTTTTGTACACCGACAGGAAGATACCATACTATCATACTACATCATCACCATTTTAATGCATGTCGACAATCAAGAGAAATCATTACCCACCCCTAGTTATTTAAGCATGGCGTGAGCAACAATAATCACTAATTGTCATCAGAAACATGTCTACTCATAATAATACTGAATCAACAATGAGCTAAACATATTTATAAGAATAAAAACAAGAGGAGTTCATACCAGCTTTCCTTCACCTCAATCACTTCATCAAATCATCGTCATTATTGCCTTCCACTTGCACGCCCGAATGATATGGAAATAATAATAGTGCAAGTATCTCGTGGACTAAGCTGGAATCTGTAAACATTTTACTCAAAGGGGAAGACAAGGTAATATGGGCTCCTTGTTAGATCAACAATAATGAATATGTGAGCCACTCAATGTGTTGATCGTGGTCTTCTCCCTACTACAACTCAAGGAAAATAAAAGAATTTCAAAGCAACACACTGAAATATTTTTGGAGTTTGTGTTTTTCTTGAAGAAAGCTAATTTAACAAAGGGAAAACCGAAAAATGAGAAAAACTATTTACATGGGAAAGCTGCCAACAAGTAAAAGAAGAACGAGAAATCCTTTTGGGTTTTCTTTTTGATACTACAAGCTACTAAACAAGAAAGAGAAACCGAAAAGAAGCAAGAAATGTTTTTGGATTTTCCAAGTTTTTCAAACACACAAGAAGAAAGCAAAAATAAAACTAACATGGATATAGAATGGAAAAGGAGCAGAAGAGCAGTACGTAGCAAGGAAAACAGCGAGGTGGGAAGCAATGATGCGCCTGCACCCTGCGTAGGTAGTCTTTATAACCAATATGGTGGTTATCGAGGCATCGTGGGAAGTGAGGGCATCCACATCCTGTCGTGTTGTCACACGTCCCTGCCTGGGCCCGACAGTCTTTAGGCCTGCGTCATTTCGCTCCTCAATGGGTGGAACATGTGTGTCGTGGGCCCTAGGGCTACTGTCGACCCAGTGGGCCACCTGCCTACGGCCCAGAGAGAATCCCTTGGCCAAACTCGTGGGGGCAGCCCACCAGCATGCGCCGCGAGCAAGTAGCCTCGCGAGGGCCCTGCCCCGCGAGGCGTTTTCTCCCACGAAGGATTTCGTCAAGACTACCATCATGGTAAGCGGCCTCGTGAGGCCTCCCTGGCGAGGAGCCCTCGAGCGAGGCTTCCTAAGGAGCCACGTGGTGTGGGCGCGGCCCATCACATGGGTAACTTCGTCTAGGCAGGCGCCAGCCTGCGCGGCCAGGAAAGTTTCCCCTTCGGTGCTAAGAGAGCAGCCGTGCCAACCTTCCCCCAAAGCAAGCCCCAAAGGTTTCCCCTTTGGACATAGAAGACCAAGACAGTGGCGCAAACAGGATGGAGGTCATTGTGGAGCCCCTCGCCCGTCACGGATGAGCAGTTTGGCAGGCAAAGACCACCTTTTGTCAGGAGAAGCACTAGCGCCTGTCCTCTTTCAAATTACTGCCCGGCCACCATAGCGAAGGATCGGCTCCTGCCCAAACCCTAGTGCCATTACTAGACCGAGAGAGCTTCGACTCAGCTTGTAGCTCCAAGAGCATTGTCCACAAGCAATACAACCAAGCAGGAGTAGGGCACTACACTGCACGGTGGGCCGAACCTGGGTAGCTTGTAGTGTCCTCGATGTGCCTACCTCATAGCCTCATAGACACAAAGCCAGGCCCCCAGAGCTCTAACTAGGGTTTGGTGGATTTCTCGTGGCTCAGAATCAATCCCCCGACACTTTGCTTCACGAAGCTATACAAAATTCAAGGTGGGACTTATGGCATCGTAGTGATCAACACTCTTATCACTATACCTAGTTATCCTCATTACTTATTCATACTCTTTACTCATTCCCGTACTTTGGTGTTCTGTGACTAACACCTTTGTCACTATGCATGGCTGGACAATGATGAACATGGGAATATTGATTTGAGCCAGAGTCAATCTCTCCATCGCCAGAGGAGCAAATGCAATCCTGACATATGAAATACCACAACAAACTTTTCTGGTACACTCAAAAGCTACCTTTACATTCAACCAGTTATGGTGTGACTTTTGGCAACCTCAAAGCAACCATCCAATACCTAGGTATATGATATTCTCATGGTCTAAGGGTGTAAATGAGAATTTAAAACATTATACGAAACTACTCACATTGGTCTCACAATATTTCATTAGTTGGGTTAAACCAACACCATTGCTACCCTAACAATTTGTCCTCACTCTCGTGGGAATCCTTATTACAATAACAATGCCCATGGTTAGGAAAACAGAATCATCAACAATACATGAGCTAGCCTAGGGGCTGAACTAGGGATCTATTTGGTCTTTATCTTTCCACATGCAAATATGTTTTCCTCTGAATCCCACATTCATGAACTACTGCAATTATAGAATATAAATATAAACTTAGTTATGAACATAGTAACTTGTAAAGATGTGAAACTATCATCTCTCCTGTCATCACCATCACTGTCGTGGATCTAAGCCTGACAGTAGAGTGGGGGGTAGGTACGGAGAGGCAAGGTCCTAGCTATGGAGAGGTTGTAAACACAAAGGATGTACGAGTTCAGGCCCTTCTCAGAGGAAGTAATAGCCCTACGTCTCGGAGCCCGGAGGCGGTCGAGTGGATTATGAGTATACGAGTTGCAAGATGCCGAACCCTTCTGCCTGTGGAGGGGGTGGCTTATATAGAGTGCGCCAGGACCCCAGCCAGCCCACGTAGGAGAGGGTTTAAGGTGAGTTAAGTCTGGGGCGTTACTGGTAACGCCCCACATAAAGTGTCTTTACTATCATAAAGCCTACTTAATTATAGGCCGTTGCAGTGCAGAGTGCCTCTTGACCTCCTGGTGGTCGAGTGAATCTTCGTGGTCGAGTCCTTCAAGTCAGTCGAGTGAGTCCTTCGTTGGTCGACTGGAAGGCGACCTCTTCTAAGGGTGTCCTTGGGTAAGGTACTTAGATCAGGTCCATGACCCTACCCTAGGTACATGTCCCCATCATTAGCCCCCGAATGGATTGAGGCTTCGAGTGAGGAAGGAGTTGATGTCGTTTCCGATTAACCTTTGCACACTGGTCGTGCGTTGTTCTGGGCCAAAGAATTTCTTCGTTGATAGTGAGCAACTTGTCTTCGGTCGACTCGATCCATTCTCTTCTTTCGTCGAGTGATCTTTCGGGCTTCGACGATCTCCGAGCGACGGATCGCGGGAGACCCCGTGTCTGACAGACTGATCTGCTGTTTGCGGATTCCGCGGGATGCGAAATTTGGGGACGCGCGCGAAGCGGAGCGGACCGCGGTGTTCGGATGGGACGGGACATAGACGCCTCGATCTCCGCGCCGCTTTCTTCGTGACGTATCCCGTCTGCATAACTGTTCCTGATATGATTAGATTGACCGGGCCCACCTGTCATCCACTCGGAAGGGACCTTATAAATGCGCCCGGTGAGGATTTCTGTGCTGCGCCTCAGCATTCTTTCTCTCTCTCTGCTCCCTTCGTCCCCGCCCAGCGCGCTCGCTCTCGCCCCCGCACAACTTCCCTTCGTGCATCTCGCCGGCAACCATGGCCAAGGAGAAGACGGCGGCGCTGGAACGTGCGAAGAAGGCGTCGGCGCTGGAGAAGGCAAAGGGGAGATCCACCAGCCGCGGCGGGTCCTCGTCCAGATCCCGCCTGCCGAAGGGCTGGGTCCAAGGAGACTGGATCCAGTTGACCATCACAGAGAATGACCTCCTCGACATGGCCAACGAGGGCTTGATCCCTCATGGAGCTGCGAGGCTTCCGGGGAAGGAGTGGCAGCCCCAGCCAGAAGAGGGTGAGTGTGTGCTCTTGGCCACCCATGTTGATCGTGGATTTTCCTTGCCGCCGAGTGTTTTCTTCCGTGGCTTCTTGAATTTCTTTGGAGCGCAGCTCCACCACTTTACCCCAAACTCTATTGCCTATCTTGCCGCATTTGTGTCCATGTGTGAGGGTTTCTTGGGCTGTCGACCGCACTGGGGTTTGTTCAAACATATATTCACGTGTCGCTCAGACCGTGAAGAAGGCGAGCCCAGGTGATGAGAGAACCCGAGTCGTCCAAATGTGTGGGGGTCTGGGGATCCAGGTGAGGAATAAGAGCACCTTCCCGCCCATGACCTTTCCCGAGTCCGTCAGAGGCTGGCAGTCGACTTGGTTCTACTGCCAGGTCCAGTCGACGCCAGGGCAGTCGAGTGGACTCCCTCCATTTACCATGGACCGAGTGAACAAGCCCTCCCCTCTGAAGTTGATTCCGGAGGAGAAAGCTGACGTGAAGATGTTGATGGAGCGCGTGGTGCAGTTGGTTCGGGAGGGAGTGACGGGCATGGATCTCCTGGAGGTCTTCCTTAGGCGTTGCATCCAGCCCCTTCAGTTCCGGAGCCACTGCATGTGGTTGTACTGTGGGACCGAAGACGAGACTCGAGTCCATCCAGAAGCAGTCAACGATGTCACTCTGGAAAGATGGATGGTAGCCGTTACCGGAAACAAGGACAACCCACGCGGAGCTAGAAGGATTCCTCCACTCGACCACAACAGCGATCCAAACAAGGTACGTTTGCTCCGCTCTCCACTGTGTTCTTGTCGCATTCATTTCTGTTTATCCTGCCGACTGGTCGACTGATCCTTGTCTTGATATCTGCTAGGCTCTCACCGAGCTGTACTCGATGCCCAATGGGGCCCAAGCTCCGACTGAGGAGGGTGAGGCGAGTGGAGGCGAGAGCCAGGGAGAGGAGGAATGGGACTCGGACATTGCAGAGGATGATGACGATGACGATGATGATGACGGTGATGAAGATGACGTTGAGGACGAGGAAGAAGAGGAGGAGGAGGTCGTACCACCGCGTTCAGAAGGGCGGTCGAAGCTTGTCCCCGACCCTTCGACTGAACGTGGCAAGGGGGTTGCGACCGTTGCCCAGTCGACCAAACGCCCTCGGACCACCTCTCCGGTGCCGACTGAAAAGGCGCCGAAGCAGCCCAGGGCGGCCTCGTCGAAGCCGACCAAGCTCCTGCCGAAGATGAAGGTGTCCATCCCCACCATATCAGGGTAATCGTTCTGCTTAAGTCTTCTTATTTTGTGTGAACTTTGTCTCTGGCCGACGCTGAAGTTAGTCGACTGATCCTTTGGAGTTGCAGTGCTGCTACTTCTGAAACCTCAGCCCGGGCTGATGACCATGAGATGGAGGACGCAGCAACTTCGAACCCAGGTACTGTATTCTTAACGCCGTTCTTAGTCGACTGACTCGCGATCTCTGATCCTGATTCTTCTCCGTAGCTCCACCCAATACTGTTATCGATCTCCCTGATGATGATGAGGATGAAGAACCACTGAAGCGTAGGAGGAGTAGGAAAGCCTCCGCCAGTAAGGTGCCCCAGGACGTGACGGCGCCTGAGATTCTGATTGCGGAGGAAGAGAACACCACTCGACACACGGTGTCCTTCGCAGATCCATTGACGAGTGCTCAGCAGCCCTCCCTCTTCACAATGCACCACGTCCCGGAGGACCAAGCTGGCGCGGCGAAGGAAGCGATACGCCAGGCGGGTATCATGATGGAGTAGTTGAAGACCATCCGGGATGCGAGCCAGGCAGCTTATGACGCCAGCTCTGCCCTTCAAAGCAATGTCCAGGTTAGTCGACCACTGTTTGTTCTGTTGGATATGCTACCAAAAACTTTTCCTTTCCGGAATTTATAGTAGTCACCCACTGGGTGTGTCGAATAAACTCCGTGTTAGCGGGGGCACGCTGAGTGCACCCGCTGGGTGTAGTCCCCAAGGCTAAGGTCGACTGCTGGCAGTCGGCCTTAGGCTTTATGATGTCAATTTTTCTGTCGGTCGACTATGTCGACTGGATTTCACAAACCGGTGGGGGCACGCTGAGTGCACCCACTGGGTGTAGTCCCCGAGACTGTGGTCGACTGCTTGCAGTTGATCACAGTCTTAGAGAATGCATCTCGCTCTTTTTTTTTTGAGGTCGACCGGTCGACTTTGTCTTCAACAGGATTAGTGGGGGCACGCTGAGTGCACCCACTGGGTGTAGTCCCCGAGACTACGGTCGAATGCTTGTATTTGGCTGTAGTCTTAGAAACGTGTGTTTTTTCCTTTTTCACTCGGAAGTGAATTATATTTGACATTTAGTCGATTGGTTCTTCGTAGAACTCTTGTGATCTTGTGGCTCGCTACTCTAAACTGGAACACAAGCACACTCAACTCGAGCTGAGCCTGAAGCTGGTTCAGGAGAAGCTGACGAAGGCAAAGGAGGATACCGAAGGTATGTTTGGTGAGACCCTGACGACTGCTTTTCCCCTTGCTTGTTTCAAAATCTGATCTTGCTGTAACTTGCAGGTAAGGTAAGGGAGGCCCAATAGAAGAAAGACCTTGAACTAGCTGAGAAGATCAAGCTTGCTGACGAGAAGTTAGCTTCAGTCACCAAGCTTGAACAAGACAATACCAATCTGAAAGCTGCCCTTGGGATCGCCAACAAGGAGATCAGTCGACTAAAAACTGATAAAGCTGCCCTGACCGACCAAGTCAGCAAATTGACTGGGAAGAAAACTGATCTGGAGGCCTTCCTGAGTAGTCTTGCCAAGAAGCTGTTTCTTATGCTTGAAGGTAAACCTCTATGCTTGGCAAACATTTCCAATTGTGGTTTTTTCATTCGACCATCCCCTTGACTTAGTGATCATCCTTGTAGAATTTTGTCAAGACTTTGAAGAAGAAACTAGCCGGCTGGAGCCAAACCTCGACCCCGTCAATTCTCCGGTGAACGACGAAGTTGCCATGGATGTTTTCCGACTGGAATCTCGTGTTGCAGCTGTCGTGGACTATCTCGCAAGGCTGAAGGCCGCCACATCTCGCATCGACTCGACGCTCTGGCCTAAGGAGACACTTCAGAATGACCTTGAGTCGCTGATGGCCCGGTTGAACACGATCCCTGGTCGAGTGCAGGAATGGAAGAAGTCCTCGGCTCGGTGTGGTGCAGATGTTGCTCTGTGTCTGGCCCGAGTCCACTGTAAAGATGCGCGAGAAGAGAAGCTGGCGGCTCTTCGGGTGGCCAACACCAAGAAGCATGACTTCAGGTCCTTTATGGAAACTTTCCTTGCAGCTGCCACTCGGATTGCCGACGGAATTGACCTTGATGAATTCGTTGCACCTTCCAGCCCTCCACAGGAGGGGTAAAAAACTTCTTCTGGCTCGACGCTTTAAATTTGCCTCGGTATGCCGAGTGGAATTGTAACCGATAAACCTTAACAGGCTTAATCGCCTGAGCACTCTCGGTTCCTTTAGATATCGATTCAAACTTGAATTTGGTGCTTGAATACGATTGCCTTTGGCTCGAAATGTCTTTTGCAGGTTCAAAGCAAGGCGCCTTTACTGCAATCTACTTATTCTTTAGTCCACTTAGGCGAGCACAGGGCTGCAGCTAAGCCTCCGAGTGGAAGTCTGGCTTACCACTCGGTAGGGTTTTTGATAACTTATGCGAGTGCTTGGACTGCAGCTAAGCCTCCGAGTGGAAGTCTGGCTTACCACTCGGCAGGATTTTTATAACTTAGGCGAGTGCTTGGACTGCAGCTAAGCCCCCGAGTGAGAGGGTTGCTCTACACTCGGTAGGATTTTGATAACTTAGGCGAGTGCTTGGACTGCAGCTAAGCCCCCGAGTGAGAGGGTTGCTCTTCACTCGGTAGGATTTTTCACAACTTATGTGAGCACAGGGCTGCAGCTAAGCCCCCGAGTGAAAGTCTGGCTTACCA